>NC_053161.1:66712502-66915002 GCF_016835505.1 Polypterus senegalus
TATATATAATATATATATATATATATATTTGTAGATATATAAATATGTGTATATGTAGATATGTATATGTTTATATGTGTGTGTGTGTCTCTGTGTGTGTGTATATATATTGTGGAGGACTGCCGGCTTCGTGCTCCAGCCCTCACCCCCAAGCCGCCAAGAGGATCTCTCCCGACAGCAGGATCGTGCCCCGAGTTCCAGCAGGGCCTTATGGACTATGTAGTATTTATACACAGCCCTGCTGGATACCTTGGGGGCCACCAGGAGTCACTGTAGGGGGGCTCGTGGGCTCTTGTACTCCCGGGTTATAGGGCACACGTCACGATCACGCGACAGGAAGGAACGACGTGCTCCCAGGTTGAAGAAAAGGACTGTTTACCCTGACCCAGAAGGAATAAGGAACTGTGGACTGATTGGGCAGGAACACCTCCGGGTCAGGGTGTATAAAAGGACTATGGGCCAGTCCAGACACTGAGCTGAGCTGGGAGGTAGAGGGGCGAAGTTTCTGGGCGAGGAGGAGAGAATATTGTTGAGTTGTTTATTTAGTATATGAGTAGTGTGGAGGGTGCTTGGTGCACAATGTTATTAATTAATAAAAAGTCTGGGACTTTTATCCAGTGTCTTGCGTGGTACCTGAGGGTTCAAGGGAGCACTAGCGCCCCCCTACTGCCACAATATATATATATGACAGCAACACTCATAGCAGTGACAAAACAATTACATTGACAATCATGTTAAGTTATTTTTAAAATGTTTTCTTTTTCATAACTTCTTTAACACACGGTATTTTGCTAGTATGTAATATTCGATCATTTTCCTCAATAAATAAATGACCAAGTATAATATTTTTGTCTCATTTGTTTAACTCAGTGCTTCTCAAAAAGGGGGGCGCGTTTGACCTCGGGGAACATGCTTTTTTATTTTTCTTTTAAATTTTTTTTGAATTTAGAATGCACTTTAAATCTTTTCTGTTACATTTAATAAAGCTATTTTTGTTGTAAATTGGTCCATATTTCTTTCTTTTTTTATTCTCTTATACGTTAATAAGGATACAGTGTTATGCAGAGGTGTACTTATAACAATTTTATAGACATATGATATATTTATGATTTATAGTCGCGCGGGGGGCGAGATGTTTTCTTCTTCCTAGGGGGGCATGACAGAAAATAACTGAGAAGCACTGGTTTAACTGGTTTCTCTTTATCTACTTTTAGGACTTGAGTGAAAATCTGATGATGTTTTACGTCATAATTATGTAGAAATATAGAAAATTCTAAAGGGTTCACAAACTTTCAAGCACAACTTTATCTGTACAATCTCCTACTGTGTCTGTTTCCTTTTACGATTAAGTTAAAAATTGATTCACTATTTTAGACTAAAAGCATCATAAATCCCTTGGATAACACAGCAAATTTATTAAAGTTATAAATTACTGGTACAATACAGAAATGATGAATTGAGGTCATTACATTATTAGTCCACAAGAGAGGAAGCTTTCCATGTAAATTGACCTGGAGCATTAGTTTGTTTAATTCCTTTGCAAATTAGTGCATTTAAATTTATCACAGTTCATCTGAGCAGAATTAAAAAAAAACTTACGCAATCTGCAATTTCAAAAAATGATGATTTTATTCCCCAGGACAGGCTGACAAAGCAATTTAGGGTTTGGGGCTTTATAATTTTACAGACAATATTTGTGCATGTGCATATTCTTCTAAAAGGTAAAAAGCAACCTTATGTGATTTACAGTTGTTACAGGCAAGTGTGACAGTCACGTCTTGGGAAATTAGAAGAATAACTTTATAGCTTGTTTCCCCTTTGTGTAAATAGTTATCAACTAGAAAGCACTTATCTTTGGGGCAGAGAAGGCAGTGCACTGATGAGAAGAGTGTCTTCAGTAAGCTAGCAGCTTAGCAGAAATGTGTAAGTGCACTTCAGGACAGTCGGGGTGTTGGCAGTCCATGTGAGTGCTGCAAACAAGCAGGAGTTTATTTAAAAGTGATCCTGGGAAAGAGGTTTAAAAAGTGAAGGAAGGCTTATCGGAGGGAGCGTTAGGGGAGCATGTCAGGCTCTTGTAATTTGTGCGCACATGCATGTGAGGCAAACACATTTTAGAATAGAGTTCTTTTGGACTTTGAGGGGAGGGGTGGTTTGGGGAAATATGGAGACGTCATTGGCGGAAGGGGAATGTCTTCAGCAAACTGAGCACCAAATAAAGTGACAGTGTCAAGTGCAGGTTAGTGTCTTTTCTAACTTTAATGAACCTACTGCAATGAACTCCTGCAGGAGTGAGTGAAGAGAAGCCCCTGAGCAATAATAAGGAGGGACTGATCTGGTGGGCTGTGTGCTTATTTTATCTTTTTGATGACACAGTGCTGACTTTTCAATTCATTATTAATAAAGATTCATATTTTTTTTCCACTGTACTTTTTTGTCTGTATCTCATTCCTCTCCACCACTGGTCTCGGTTGAGGAACTATTAGATGCCCAGTGGTCAAGAGCATGTTGGTGTATTATGGGCATGGAGCAAGTCTGGTAGTAACAGGAAACATTCAGAGTGAGTGGTTTAATGTACAGTATGAGTAGTATTAATGAGAATGAGAACTAGACATTCAACAGTAACTTCTAGTGTGCTGTATTTAAAACAGGGATGATTCTCACTGTGTTTGACTTGCAGTCCAGTTTGATTTTATAGTTTAATGCTATAGTGCCTTTTGTTTACAGTTTGTTCTCCTCATAGTTACAAATCAATCAAAATTCAAACTTTTGTGTGTTAGCAGAGTGTTGGGTCACTACTAACAAACAAAATACTGTTTTTTTTACAAAATATGCCATTCAATAGCTATGTACCTTTATGTTAGTCAGGACACATGATGAAAATGGAATTTGGCATGTAAAAAAACAAGGTTTTTATGGTTGAATCCCATAAGAACTTGATTCAGCTCACCATCCCCTAAGCAAAGTTGTTGTTCTGCCTAACATTAAATTATCTCCTAAACACTAAAATGGAAAAAAGCACAAATAGAGAAGTTTCAATACTAACCTACAATAATTTATCAAAAGATGGCATTGTATTCATGTATGTTATACTAATATTTAGTATAGTATTTATTATTTTAATACTCAGAGACATGTTCTCAAACCAACCACCCATCTTCTTATTAGGTAATAAGGAATTCAGTTATTAGAAAAAAGGAAATTAAGTATACATTTCTTTATGCTGAAATTGAAAAGTTACAGAACTTCATGTGTAACAACATTCTGAGTAAAAACTTTGGAGCTCCTTGTTCCTTGAATCACAGCTTTCAAAATTTGAACTTTGACATTTTCACCTGTTTAGTTAAGTAAATTTAAACTTTTTGAAGAGATTGTACTTGTGACTTGTTAATTGTCATAGTAAATGTGACTCTTATAGGAATATGTGGGTCAGATGACTTTATGGTTCTGACCAAAAAAAAATCCCATCTCTGGCCCTGTAAGGGTTAGGGACTTGAGGCTACCCTTAATCGATTCAGCAGGTGTCTTGCTATGTGCCCCTAAGATTTCATTCACGAATCTTTGAATGTGCAGAAGTTAGGGTCAGAAATAGGACAAAAAAAGTGTTTTTTCACATGGGCACCTATTCTGGATAAAGATCCTTCTCTTGCCTTTTATTACAAGGGGGAGTCAAGCTAAAGTTAGAAAATGGGATTTATTAGAAAATGGAACAAACCTTAACAAAACTGATAATGTCAGTTATAATAATAATTTTTCAATGTTGTCTCCACCCTTCTCAATGTACTTGCGCCACTTGCCTGGAAATGCCTGGATTCCAGCAGAATAGGTTTTGTCTTGTCCTCGCAACCAGTCATGCACACAAGTTATTGTGGAACACTGCATGCCGAGGGGTACTACAGTCACTGTGCAAGTTACTGTGACTTGCTGGAGACCAATGTGAAGCCTGTTATTGATCCAAGTGGTGGGGACTGCTGTCTCAAGGAGTCCTTTGCTGCAGGACAATACCCATCCACACACAGTTAAGAACAACAAGGCCTGTCTGGAGAAACTGAACTTTGAGGTATTGCCACATCCTCCTTATTCACCAGATTTGGCACTGTGTGATTTCCACCTTTTTGGACCGCTAAAAAAATATCTGGGTGATCGTTGATTCAAGACAGATGATGATGTGAAAAAAGTAGTGGACGAGTGGTTGTGAGGACAAGAAAAGACATTTTATTCTGCTGGAATCTAGGTACTTCCAGGCAGGTTGCACAAGTGCATTGAGAAAGGTGGAGACTACATTAAGAAACAACATTATCAGTTTTGTTAAGGTTTGTTCCATTTAATTGTAAATCCCATTTTCTAATTTTAGCTTGACTAACCCTATTATATAGATCTCATATTAAATGTAACAGTTACATTCTTCTCTTTTCTGTGTATTTATTTGTAGATTGTTATTGTCTTTTAATATTTTGCTTTTTCTTTTGTCCATTTTCAACATATTTTGGAAATACAGCACAGCAACAAAGAAAGCAAAATATATCAATACCACAAAGTATTTTAAAGCTGTTTTAATTTAGGCAAACATTAGGCATAAGAATGCCTTATATATAGTGGCAAGCTTCTGAACTAAAGTAAACTTTGTGGCTATGCAATTACTACATTAAAGGATTATCCACCCAAAATATTCTAGCATTTAAAATGTTACTTACCCCAAGTAGTTTGCAGTGACAACTGTGAAAAAAATGTAATCACATGTTTTCATACAAAATGAGAGAAAACAGTTTATGATATAATGGAACGTAGTGGTGACCCTGTCTTCCAGTGGCAGTTCATGTTGCAACACATGTTGCATAATCCACATTTTCTTTACCCATTCATTTGCTCAAAATAATTTTTACTAAATTATTAATACTTAACTTTTAGAAGACTTGGCATACAAGATAAATATGAAAGACATTGTTCCCATAATACTGTACATATGGAAACGAGTTACATGACAATTTGTTTTCTTTCATGGACATTTTTCCACATTGTTTGCTGTTATGCAGCACGTTCCATCATGTCATGAACTGTTTTCAGTCAATCTTCATGAGAACATGGCATTAAATTCTTTTCTCGGCCATCAGTAGAAGCTACATGGGGTAAGTTACATATAAAAAATAGAATTTTGGGATGGAGTATTCCTTTAATAAGGAACACTAGAGGCCTATTAGCTTTAGTTTTATCATTTCTTTGCAATGATTTGTAAATTCAGCCCCCAAATGATAACCCATGACACAATGATAATTTTACATTTCTTGTAGGTCGTTAATATATCGCTATTCTGCACTTCAACAACGAGATGATGAGACTTGCATTATTGCTGATGCCAATAATACTGATAGAACCTTTCATGATGACTCAGATGAGGTAAGATATTAACAGTTGGTAATGCTAATAAAAATTAAATAAACAGTTTTAACAGTTTTGTGGAATACAGGTCCTTGTGTTTTTTGTCAAATGCCTTAAGTCTTAAAATGTTTTTATTTTAAAACCTAAGCTACTGGAAACTGTTTTTATACAAGAGACAGGTACAATAGAGGCTGAAGGTTATCAAGGATGAAAGGAAGTCATTTATTTGTTTTTTCTATTGCAAGGTAGATAGGCTGGTACTGTATATTGTTTCCAATTAACCTGTGTGTGAATATACAGTATTTATATAAACAAAAGGATAAAAAGACAAAGCATTTCAAAAGTCTTTCAGAAAAAAATAATGCTGTTTGCAGAAAAATGTATGTGTTTTAAAAATTGCCTTGAATAGAAAACTGTAAGCCTTCTTGGTGGTCAAAATCTCCTAGCTTTCACCTGTACTCTCTAATCCTTCTGATTGATTTAGTAGTTACAGTTCTTATTAAAATCTGAATTTGTTACTTAAGTGATGTAACATGTGGATTTCCTCCCAACCTCTCCAAGATGTGTGCTATAGGACTACTAACAAGGTTAAATGACTAGAATGTGGTTCTTGCTTTTTAGTTATTGGCAAAAACTGAAGCTAATGTTCAGAATAATTTCTTCCATTTTTAGATCTAAAAATAAATATATATGCTTTAAAATGATGAGGGTTTTCAAAATAATTACCTAGATTCCAGCAAGAGGAGGTGTAATAATAGTGTGAAAGTTTTGAGGATCCATCTGGGACTTTCCATTTATTGCCATATAACAAAGTTTCACCCTGTAGAAATAAATTCATGCACTGATCACACCATTATGCATTTCTCATTCACTGTTTTGAACTGCATTGTGGTGGCCCCCTTGGGCTGAACACCTGAAGTGAATTCAAATATAACTTTTTACTTCATACATGTAATACCTTACATTTATGTACATTCCGTTTCATCTGCGCTTTTATCCAAGTCTGTATTTTATCCAGGGCTTTCTGTAATGATTCATTTTATTGTAGATTATCTGTTGGTCTACCAAGTCCAACATCATCTACACATTTAATCAACTCATTATTTATATTCTTATCATGATTGTTTAAGTATAATAAAAAGAGCAGTGGCCTCTAAACTGATCCATAAGGAACACTCCTTTTAACTCCACCAAATTCTGAAAAGTTTTCACCACTCCAAAGCCCTCTGATACCAATATTAAAACCATTTTTGCCCCACATATAACTGTGACTTGAATTATTACTTATTTTAGCTGGATCATGTGGTTGCTTATTAAAGGTGTTCTGAAAACCAATAATATAAATATCACATGCATGTCTCAGATCATAATTATTTTTGCTTTCTCGAAGAATTCCAGCATATTAATGAAAATTGATCCTCCCCATCTAAATCTTTGCTGACGCCTCACTAGTAAACTTATTTTTGCCATGTGATGCTCAGTATTTTCCTTTAAGTTCTTTCTTTAAATTTTCTACAATTCAATGTTAAACTTACTTGCCTATAGTTACATGGATTAGACCAATCACGTTTTTATATAAAGGGACAAAATTTGCTAGCTTCTAATCTTTAGGAGTTCCCCCAGTGTGCTGTGCTTGTTGAAAACTACACATTAAGGGTTTATGTATGCATTTGTTAAACTCTTTAAGCTTCCTAGAATAAGTTTTATGTGGTGCCTACAATTTGTTTAAATGTAACCATTTTAATCTAAGCAGCACTTCTCTCTTTGCAATTTCCAATTTAGGTTGTACCCCCTTAATAGTCCCTGTAGCTGCTGATGGCTTATCGACTTCGTCACATGTGAAAATTTCAGTAAAATGCAATTTCTGAGTGTTTTAATATTCCTCTATTTCACTGTTTTCCTTGTTCATTTTTTGAAAGACTAAAATAATAAATTAATATCTTTCTGTCATCTTTTACAGTTTGCTCAGACTGCTTTCATCTAATCATTTTAGCTATTGCTTTTAAGTGCGCATAAGCTCTGCAGTTACTGCTGAGGTTTTGTGTCTTGTATGCCATGTACAGCTGTTTTTCCTTTGCTTCTTTATTTCTGGCTTCTTGTTTATTCACTTGCTCGTTGAATGTCTGACATGTAAGGTAAAACCAAGATCAATTTTTTGTAGACTTTTAGGCATCTGTTCAACATTTGCTCAAATAAACCTAAAAAGTTTAGTTTATGAAAAGACATTCTATCAAAATACTGTGAAATGTATTATATTCTAGTGACTTGATCTCAATGGCTTGATCACCCCAACCCTCTAAATAGTATCTTGATTATTACAGATTAATATATCTAGACAGACTTGTCCTATTGTTGGAGGTTTACAAATTATTATGTACAAATTAGTGTTTGTGTGTGAGAATTCTGGTTCTTGTGCTGTGCTATTTATAGGGTTATCCCAGTTAATATTTTGGTATCTCCATCAAAACTTGCTTTTATAATTTTATTAAAAATACGCATATTGAAACTAGTATCTGAATTTGGTTGTCTGTAACATGGTCTCAGTATGTAAGGCCTCTATGGTGAATGTGGTTCATCTTCCATATGAGGGAGACATGCTATCAGATTATCTTTTATATAAATTACCTCAGATTTAGTGGTGTTAATCCCATCTCAACTGGGTCACAATTTACAGCAAACTGCCCCAGAGCATGCTGGTAATTGTGATTATATACTGATGAGGCCAAAAGGACATGAACTATCTGTAGGCAGAAAAAATGCAAGTCTCTATACCACCTTGATATCCTGTTCTTGAAGGTTACTAACAGAAGAGGAGTCCCACATCCATATTAAATGGACTCACCTTATTGCCTATCATATAAATACAACTTTTGCCTAGCAAATACAGAAAATGACTCACACACAGCAGTAGCTCCAGATTTAGAACATTTAGAAGGGATTGGTGAACTCCTATGTCCTCTCAAATAACTTTGTAAGAACAAACGTTTAGTCCAGTGTTTCATGGCAAGGATGGATTCCAAATTGTTCCTTTTGTGTCTGATGGTTTAATTTTTAGAAGCATACCCCCTTTTTACATGGAGATAACTGGTTATGGAGATGTCAGTAAGAAATGCAGAAAAAACACGGTCAAGTTGCAGTATAAAGAGTACCGTACTTTATTTTTGAACTTTATCTCCTTTCTGAAACTGTTCCAAATTCAGCAACACTAATAATTAAAGGTAATAGTTAGAGTATGTAGGTTCGCTTGCCATATTTTTTCTGGATTTGCTCTTGACATAAATTCCAAACTATTTTAATTTACATTAAAATCCAGCATTAACAAACTGTGTACCTAACTTCAATATAAGTAAAACATTACCTTTTGGTTAACTCTTTTCAAACCCTTATGCAATAATTCTTGATAATAATGAATATATCAGTTATATGTATTCATTATCTTGATGCAGCCTTTAATACATGTGATTATTTCTTTTTTTAAATACTTGTTTTCTTTTGTGTTATCTAGGATTTGATTGAATAAATGAAGAAAACTAAAAGATGGATTGTCTACAAAAGCATTTCTTAATAAAAATGGTAATTTGATTGAAGTGCCTAGAAAAGTACATATATGCTGATTTAAGAAGTAAAGAAAAAAGAACAGGAAAAGAGTCAATGCTCAGTTAATTTGAGTGTAATATATGCTTTTTAGATTGCACTTTCACTACTTGGTTCACAGAAGAAAAAAAATAATTCACACCTAATATAATCATTTAGTACATTTTGTTTTTTTCCAGAAATTGATTCTTCATTAAGTAAAATGTTTAAAGAGGGGAGAGTTGTTTTTATAGTCATTTTGTAAATTAATATTCAGGTCGTTTAACAGTCAACAGTCAAGTGAAATTCCTCAGCTTAAAATACTGGACACATGTCTTTGAGGAAAGTGAAGGCATACCTCACTATTTTTAAGGTTGTCTAATATTTAAAATATAAACCATTTATTTTTAACGTACTTTTTATCAAAAGAAAAGAGACACATCCTTTGCATTGACTGTTACTGTATTTTATTTTATTTGCTGTAAATAGGAAAAGCAAAACTTGAAACATATGAAGTAGCTGGTATTGATTATATTTATGTTGCAAATGTTGTGTGGGTGAAGGTAGAGTTTCAGTTGTACAAACTGCATTACATATACAAGAAACTTACTGAAATGAATGTAAAGTATAGAACTGTAATTGAGATTTTGTTTTACAGGAAACCATTACTCAAGAAGAAATATCTGATATTTTTAAATGATATTTTTAATAATAATATGCTCTGTACAAATGGAATTCTTTATATGTAAAATAACAATGATAAATGTAAATAAAATGTTTCATGCTGTAAATAACAACCTTCACAGAAGTAAATGTGGAAAAACAGTGAAATTACATTGTTTTGTAAATCCATTTTCACCTGTCCAAGCAAACTGGAAGATTTTAACAACTTCAGTTAGTTGTGCTCAGTAAACCCAAATAAATAATTATTTTGTAAAATGTTGAATATGAATTGGTCTTTTCTACCCTACAGTATAGCAGAATATATTTTCAAATCATATCTTTTGGTGCCCTGAGGAAACTAAAATATTCAAGGGAACCACAGACGATTTTTGTACTGTAGGGTTCTTGTTGCCAGTAATGGCTAATTATTTTCCATTTGGTTTCTTAATTGGGAATCCATTTGTGCCTGTAAGTGTACTCCTCGGCCAGTTAAGTATGGGTCTTCTACATTTAGTTAATCAGTACAGAAAGGAAAGCTGTAAGGAATTAGACAAAGTTGTATGTGATATATTTATATTTGGTTAATGTAAATTTTTATGTATTGTGGAAGACACAACCTTCAGTGATTGTTTGGCACAGGAAACAATAGATCATTTATTTACTAGAAGAACAAAAAATACATGTTGGCAAGGAGTCCTGTTACTGTTTCTTTGTATTCAGGCTGTATGTTGACAGTGCAAATGGTATGTCCAGTCATTGCACTCTCTAATGGTCACATCATCTTACAGATCTGGTAGCTGTTTTCTTGTTCAGTTGCTAGCAGTCAGTACTAGACAATGCTAATGAACCATATTATATAGTATTCTGTCTGAATAAGGCATTGTTAAAAATATAGCTGCTGAGCTAAATACAATACAATACAATACAGTTTATTTTGTATAGCCCAAAATCACACAGGAAGTGCCGCAATGGGCTTTAACAGGCCCTGCCTTTTGACAGCCCCCCAGCCTTGACTCTCTGAGAAGACAAGGAAAAACTCCCAATAAAAACCTTGTAGGGAAAAATGGAAGAAACCTCGGGAAAGGCAGTTCAAAGAGAGACCCCTTTCCAGGTAGGTTGGGCGTGCAGTGGGTGTCAAAAGTAGGGGGTCAATACAATACAATATACAGAATAGAACAATTCCTTAAGACAGCATAATAATAAAAATTTTAGAAGTACGGTTTAACAGTAGATGATATGGCATAATTAGGTTTGGATATTTTTAGAGTCCTGGAGACCTCATCCATCTAGCTGCCTCCCCATTTGGCCATGCCACGGCTGAAACGTTGCTCCGATGAAAGGACCCCTCTTTCCCATGATTCCTGTGATCCTCCATCAGGGATGACTTTACCATAGGCAGGCAAACAACTTGGCAGGTGGGCCGTGGCACCAATTGCCACATTTGGGTACCGAGAAAAGAAACAGAATAGGTGAGGGTTAGTATTCAAATATAATTATCATGTTACTTATGTTATAGTGCTAATGACTAACAACAGAGATGCAGTATGTACAGTTAATCAGCAGCTCTAGTCAGGATATGCTAAACTGAAGTAGTGAGTCTTCAGCCGGGATTTAAAGGCTGAGACTGAATGGGCCTCTCTTATGGAAGCAGGAAGACCATTCCACAGTTTAGGGGCCCTGTAACTAAAAGCTCGACCTCCCACTGTTATTTTATTAATCCTTGGAATCCTAAGCAGAGCATCTTGAGATCTTAATGTGCGCTCAGGTTTGTAAGTCATGATAAGTTCAGACAAGTAAGCGGACCTTGGCCATTTAATGCTTTATATGTTAAAAGGAGGATTTTGAAATCTGCCCTAAACTTAACTGGGAGCCAGTGTAAAGATTTAAGAACTGGGGTTATGTGTTCATATTTTCTTGTTCTTGTAATAATTCTTGCAGCGCATTTTGGATTAACTGGAGGCTGTATAGAGAACAGTTTGAACAGCCAGTGAACACCGCATTGCAGTAGTCAATCCTACTAGAGATAAATGCATGAATTAATTTCTCACAATCCTGTTTATTTAGAAAGCGCCTTAATTTCCTAACATTTTTAAGATGGAAAAACATGTTTTGGACGACTTTGTAATATGCGCTTTAAATGACATGCTAGAGTCAAAGATAACTCCTAGATTGCGGGCTGATTCAGTAAAATTAATTGGGATTCCAACTGAGTTAAATGACGACAAAATATTGCTGTGATCAGCGTCATTCCCTCCAACAATTAACATCTCTGTTTTATCTGTATTTAAAGACAAGTAGTTCTCATTCATCCATTCCTTTAATTCACTAACACAACTAATTAAAGACAACATCGGAGAAACTTCATTTGATTTAAATGAAAGGTATAACTGGGTGTCATCTGCATACAGTGAAAATTAACATTATGTTTCCTAATGAGAGATCCCAGTGGAAGCATGTAAAGTGAAAACAGTAAAGGTCCCAGTACTGAGCCCTGGGACACCATATTGAACTTCTGTGTATAATGATGGAGTACTGTCTGCACATTTCTGTACATACTGGAATCGATTTGATAAATAAGAACTGAACCAAGCGAGCACGGGCCTGTAAGCCCAACATCGTTTTCTAGCCTGTGCAGTAAAATAGAATGGTCAATGGTGTCAAATGCTGCACTTAAGTCCAACAACATAATTACAGTGGAATTTCCTTCATCAGAGGATATCAGAATGTCATTTACAACCCGTGTTAGTGCCGTTTCTGTACTATGACCAGTGCGAAAGCCAGACTGGAATTTCTCAAATAAATTGTAATGCTAAGGTGTGACTGAAGCTGACTGGCGACTACTTTTCTAGTATTTTAGAGAGAAATGGTAAATTTGAAATAGGCCTATAGTTATTTAGTATGTGTGGGTCTAGGTCTGACTTTTTAAGTAAAGGTTTAATGACTGACACTTTTAGTGCATCAGGTACTGTGCCATGCAGTAATGAACTATTGATAATGTTAGAATAGGCTGCAAGAACATCCATTGCACTTTTACTAGTTTTGTTGGCACTGGATCTAGGGAACAAGTAGTGGGCTTCATTTTAGTAATTAAAGTTAAGACTTCCTGGTGAGTTACAGGATTAAAATTATTAAAGTGCTGAATGCAATGTGCACAGGGTCTGCTAAGCTAGTATTTGGTTTGTACTGTGATGCTGAGATCTGGGATCTTATATTTTTAATTTTCTCATTGAAGAAGTTCATAAAGTCTGTACTGCTAATATCTGTTGGTATTTTGCACTGTTGATCTGAATTCCCATTTGTTAATTTAGCCACTGCTCTAAAAAGTACCCTAGGATTTTTATTATTGCTATCTATTAATGTAGAATAGTATTCTGAGCGAGCTTTAAAGAGGGCTTTTTATATTTATTACACTCTCTGTCCATGCAATTTGAAAGACATGTAGCTTTGTTGTTCTCCATCTGCGCTCCAGTTTTCGACACTCTAATTTAAGAGCTCGAGTATTTTCATTAAACCAGGGAGAGTTTCTATGTGCTTTGATCACTTTTGTTTTAGGGGAGCCACTGTGTCCAGAGCATCTCTCAAGGTCACATTATAATGTGATATTAGCTGATCTAAATTGTTTTCCACGTTTACATTTGATGTTAACTGATCTAAATGGTTTTCCACAATTACACTCGACTTACTCAAGGTATCTATAAATTTTGAAGCAGAATTACAATCTAGATGTCGCACTGTCTTTGTTTTAATCTGCGAGCGCTGGCATGGGCAGAACTAAATCAAATGTAATTAAGAAGTGATCGGAAATAACTACATTTAATGGAGTAATATTTAAATTTTGAATTTCAACTTTGTAAGTTATAATTAAATCTAATGTATGGTTATGATTATGAGTTGGACCTTTGACAATCTGACAAAATCCTACTGAATTTAACAAATAAGTAAAACATTTGCTAAAAGTGTCAGTTTCCACATCAATGTGTACATTAAAATCCCCATCAGAACTACGTGATCATAATTTATAGCCAAATCAGACAGAAGGTTGCTAAATTCAGTCATGAACAATGAATATGGCCCTGGTGGTCTGTAGACTAGCACTATAATTGTGTTGGAATCTGTTTTAATATTTAAAATGAATGCCTCAAAGGATGTAAAGTTGCCTAAATTTTTAGGAGTGATTTGCATTTTGTTACAATGAATTATTCCAAGGCCTCCTCCTCGACCAGAATCTCTAGACTTATGAAGGAACGAGTATCCATCTGGTGACGCCTCAGCTAGGGAACAGTGTCACATTTACTAAGCCAGGTTTCAGTAAGAAGACACAGATCAGATTTTGTACTTAATATATATCATTTACCAAAACAGCTTTAGTGCCAAGAGAGCGAATGTTCAATAAACAGCATTTAAAACTGCATGGTTCTTTCTGAACTGCTGATATATTTTTGTTTTAATTTGAATTAAATTTCTATTACAGATGCCCCTGGTGGAGTGTCTGGTTTTATCCCTTGGTCTAATTATACACCTTATTTTTGGTTATCAATTAATTTATGGTTTGTATCAAGACTAAATTTACTGGATGCCCCACAACAGGGATTATGGGTAACAGCTTCAGGAAAATAACAGGTGGGATAAAGAACAGCCTGTGATTTAAGATCACATGACTGCGGCCTGGATGGTGCTCTAATCAGTCAACCAGGCAGTTTTGCTGCCATATTTTGGGATAATACATAAGATCCCTCCAGTTAGGATGAAGACCATCTCTTCTGAAAAATCCAGGCCTTTCCCAAAAATCATCCCAATTGTTCACAAATGCTATGCTTTTATTTGCACACCAGGTTTCTAGCCAGCAGTGAAAGGAATGCAATCTGCTATAAATCACATCCCTCTATATAATCTTGGTAAGGGACCAGATACAATTAAATTCCGACATTTTGTTTTAGCTTTGGTGCATAGAGATGAAGTTCGCTTTAATACCTCAGATTGCTGTAAATAAATATCATTAGTGCCGACATGCAGCAATAAGGTAGATACTTCATCGCGGCAACACGGTCCAATGCGGCCTTTATGCCAGAAATCTTGGCCCCTGCAAGGCACTTAACATTAACTGCTGGTTTAACATAGTTTGGAATTCTAACATTCCGCACTATGGAATCGCCAATTATGAGCACTTTATTATTCTCAGTTTCCACAGGCGCTGCGGAGAGCTGAGAACCTGTTCTGGGTCCGAATTGGTGACCTGGGTGCTGGGGACTAAATTTTGGATTCTTAGACCCCGTCTTACTGTTACCCACTCGCCCTGTGGCTGAATTGGTGCTGCTGATTTCGCCTCGCACTGACTACAGTGGGACCTGGAGAGACTGAAGCCGAATCAGATGTAGCCAAATTGTCTAAACAAACCGAGTCGATCCAATTTTCGGTTTGCCTAATCGCTATCAGATTCCTAACGCGGTCCTCCAATTCGCGTATTTTCCCGACCAACTCTAAATTAACTAAACATTTTTGGCAGGTGAAGCTATCTGCACTGTCGGCCGGAAAACCTGAGCTGTACATACTGCAGGACACACAACATATAAACGTGCCCTCGATGGGCAGAGAGCAGATAGAACTTACATTAAATGTTGAAGTCATCTTTGCCGTTTTATAGGTGCTTCGCGCTTCCGTGTTCAGCTGAATCACCGTCGCTTTAAGTTTCCACCACCCGCTGAGCGATCGACTTGTAATTTCTCACTGCCGGTTATTTCTACTGGTCAGCTGCCGGCTTTACCTCAGGTGAACTTGCTCAGGTGCTTTCGAAGGGCTACGTGCCTGTGGGAGACGCCGCCTCTCTCTGCTTCCGCTCGCTGATCCCACAAAGCTCTTTGCCTAAGGAGGAGTCTGGGATATTTTATACCAACACAGTTATGCAAATTATCTTCCATGATACACAGGTGAGAACAAAACTGAATTTACAGTCTCTGTTTAGAACACATTGCTATTTGTACGCAGGGACTGCTATTCGTTGTTTGTTTTTCACTAGATTCCATTTTATTCAACATATTTCAAGAATGCACAGAAATTATGCCCTTTTCATCTGCCTTGATCTAGCATCTACAGGTCCTCTTTATCTACCCCAGTATCTGAAATGAGCTCTTCCTTTGTTTCACAAGGTAGGAGGGTATCCTCATGCCCCATTAAAGCACTCTTTACCTATGATTTTAGTTAGGTACATTAGAGTTTACAAAGTGGTATATGTACTGTAAAATAAGGGCACCTAGCAAGAATGAGGCTGCTTTTGTTAACCGTAAGCAGTAAGATTCCATTAATACACAAGCTATTTGTGATGCCACTATGAGTCCAACAAACATTGTGGCTTGGATGAACCCATGATTCATTTATATTGAGGCAAAGTGGCATTAACTGGATGATTGCTGAAGATGCTGTATGTAATGGCTGGATGTGTCAGGTAAGAGGCGGCTCTACCAGCAAATGAAGGTCTGTAGCATCGTGGTTGCATGTATATGAGGCTGATTAGCAAGGTTCATATATGGTTCTTTTAGGATGGCAAACTGCTGGGGTACAAGGCACATTCACGTATGCACATTTACAAGAGAATTTTCTTGTGTTTTGGTGTATGCATACTTTCACTTTCAAATCCACATATAATTTCATAAATTAGACCCCAAGTCTGTTCCACTGAATTTACACTTAGGATGTGAGTTGAGTAAAAATGTCACCCGAGGGGGCACTGGAGAGAGAGAATGTACTTCATATTTGTACTTTGATGAAAGAGTTCTGAAATAGGACCAATGCATTAAGTGCCACTATGTTTACTATTTATTTTTAATTTGCAACTTTGTATTCTTCTTACCTCTGTGTTTTGTTTTTTAATAAAAGCTCTTATGCCTGATCTGATTGGTCTCTTAGTGTTCTCTAAGTACAGAAAGACTTCTCTGCATTGGAGTTGGATGAGGGAGCCATTAGTCCAAATTTTGCTGACAAAATGCATGTGCATGAGCAAAGAGAGATCATATGTAAAAGCCACACATTTGCCTTACTAACCACAGGGGGTGGCTGATTACCAGTTGAGCACCAGGCATACCTTTGCTAACAAAAGAGGACAATGTATGTGTAAACCCTCGAGGAAAAACTGCAGTGCCAGCTGCAACCAGAAAGAGGAACCTAAGTGATAAAGGAGAAGAGCTTCTGAACAAACAAGGAAAAGTGTGCTGAAGATCCTTCCACATGTCTGGAGAATGCCAACCATTCTCCAAGCATTACTTACATCACCCCTTAAGTAATCCTGCATTAATTCCTAGAACTAATTAATTGCAACTTAGTAGATAGGACAAAGCTTGCTAATGAATTATGGGATTGGTGTAACTAACTGAAAGGTAATAACCTTGTGAAGAATAAATTCTATATACTGTGTTTCTCATCCTAAATCCAGTAAGGAAGTGCAGTGCATTAACTCACACACTCTGCACCAGTTCACCTTCTGTTACACAGAGACTTAACTGTGAGTAAAGCAACACCACCTTTACAGTGATGGCACTCTAGCTAAAGAACATATCCATCTTGACAACATGAATTGAAAGATCAGAATAGAGAGAAAAAGTTCAATTAAGCTTTTGTAATTTTATGGTTTGCATTGTTTGTTCTTGTCCTTCATCTACATTCAGTATATATATATATATATATATATATATACACAGTAGAGTCTCACTTCTCCGACATAAACAGGCCGGCAGAACGTCGGATAAGCGAAAATGTCGGATAATGGGAGGTGTTAAGAAAAAGCCTATTAAACGTAAAACTATGATATAATTTTACACATTACGAACCTAATACAGTGGCTCAGTTCACGAACGTCTCTGAACACATGCAAATTGGATTATGACCAAAAAGTTTGCCAACTTTTGCCTCTGTTCACGACCACACACTCGGTATAGGAACAAGCCAGTTTCCCCTTTTGGTTTGTATGCGCCGATTATTTCCGCAAGTGCAGTCTCTCCCTGTTCATTCCCTGTGCAGCACATACACACGAGAGAGAGAGAGATATGCAGACACACAAACGAGAGAGATTCACACACACACGTGCGCGAGAGAGAGAGACACACTATTGCGCGAGAGAGAGAGAAACACGCACACGAGACACACACGCACACATGCCAGAGAGGGCTGGCCACATAATCCCACTGTAATCATGTTTTACAACAAAACAACAGAAAAATTTTACTGAAAAAATGAACTTAGCAACCAAAAATAAACTACGCTCACGCTCGCAACGTTCAGTTCTTGTTGCCGATTGATGCGTTTTTTTTTTTTGCAGTGGGACATCAGATAATACAGAATGTTGGATAAGTGAGACTCTAATGTGTATATATATATATATATATATATATTTGCAAATGATTTCCTCCGGGTGCTCCGGTTTCCTCCCGCAGTCCGCAAAACATGCAGGTTAGGTGCATTGGTGATTCTAAATTGTCCCTAGTGTGTGTGTGCGCCCTGTGGTGGGCTGGTGCCCTGCCCGGGGTTTGTTTCCTGCCTTGTGCCCTGTGATGGATGGGATTGGCTCCAGCAGACCCCCGTGACCCTGTAGTTAGGTTATAGTGGGTTAGATAATGGATGGATGGATATTTGCAAATCCACACACTGGCCACTTTATTAGGTACCCCAGGTTAATTGCTTGTTAATGCAAATATCTAAAAGGCCGATGACATGGCAGCAACTCGTGCATTTAGGTATGTAGACATTGTCAAGACAACCTGCTGAAGTTCAAACCAAGCATCAGAATGGGGAGGAAAGGTGATTTAAGTGACTTTGAACATGGCATGGTTGTTGGTGCTAGATGAGCTGGTCTGAGTATTTAAGAAAATGCTGATCTATTGAGATTTTCATGCACAGCCATCCCTAGGGTTTACAAAGAATGGTCCGAAAAAAGTGAAAATATCCAGTGAGTGGCAGTCCTCTGGGCAAAAATTGTTTGTTGAGGCCAGAGGTCCGAGGAGAATGACCAGACTGGTTTCGAGCTGATAGAAAGGCAACAGTAAGTCAAATAACCACTCGTTGCAACAGAAGTATGCAGAAGACCATCTCTGAATGTACAGCACGTCAAACCTTGAAGCAGATGGGCTACAGCAACAAGAGATCACACTGGGTGCCACTCGTGTCAGCTAAGAAAAAGCAATTGAGGCTACAATTTGCACAGACTCACCAAAATTGAACAATAGAAGATTGCAGAAAGGTTGCCTGATCTGATGAGTCTCAATTTCTGCTGCACCATTTGGATGGCGTCAACAACATGAAAGCATGGATCCATCCTGTCTTGTAACAGTAGTTCAGGTTGGCGATGGTGGTGTAATAGTTTGGGAGATAATTTCTTGGCACACTTTGGGACCCTTAGTACCAAATAAACAATGTTTAAATGCCACAGCTTACCTGAGTATTGTTGCTGACCATGTCCATCCCTTTATAACTGCAATGTACCCATCTTGTGATAGCTACTTCCAGCAGGGTAACATGCTATGTCACAGTGCAGATCATCTCAAACTGGTTTCTTGAACATGACAATGAGTTCACTGTACTCAAATGGCCTCTACATTCACCAGATCTCAATCCAATAGAGCACCTTTGGGATGTGGTGGAACAGGAGATTTGCATCATGGATGTGCAGTCAACGACTCTGCAGCAACTGCGTGATGCTATCATGTCAATATGGACCACAATCCATGAGGAATGTTTCCAGCACCTTGATGAATCTTTTCCATGAAGAATTACGCCAGTTCGGAAGGCAAAAGAAGGTCCAACCTGGTACTAGCAAGGTGTACCTAATAAAGTGGCAGGTGAGTGCATCTTTCTTTCTCCTTATGTTGTATTTAAATTGTATTATTTTGCTTATTTCAACAAGCGTGTTTGGGTTATTTGTTGAAAGATTGTCCTTTGCCTCACTGAATCACAACAGAGAAAGTAAAAGCATTAATGTAGACTTTCAGCAATTTATTAACCTCATTTATAAATTTTACACATCTCTTTATATTTCTAGTGCCCCAGCTATAAAGTGACACAAATATCCCTTACTCATCCTACAGTAATTTGATGTCCCAGGTATGGACATTTAAAAAATTTTTTTAAAATAATTACTAGCATTGAAAAATGCAAAAATAATCATTAATTATGTGAATTTCCCCTTGGGATTAATAAAGTATCTATCTATCTATCTATCTATCTATCTATCTATCTATCTATCTATCTATCTATCTATCTATCTATCTATCTATCTAATTAACTGAGTGATCAGATTAGCTCTTTTTCTCTACCACCAGCTCTTGACATATCAGTAGAGCTTCCGCATGTCTTCTTTTTTAACTCCTAAATTATTCAATTAATTTTCCTTTTACACATGTTGTGTGACCTGTGTATCTGGCCACTCAGCTGTGCTTTGGTTTATCTGGGAAAATCTTTTTATGAGATTGCATAATGGCACTTTCACTGGAAAGTGACTTAAAGTCAACAAAGGAGTGAAGCAGGGCATAGGTTGAAATATATTGCTTTTAATGTCATAAAAATTAGCCACACCTTGTTTCCTCTGACCTGCTCTGCCAAACTTTCTTACCTGTCACAAAGTGAAAAACAAGCCATGTACTTGGCAAAGCATTATGACAGCATGGTGAAATGATTTGCCATTCCAGTGTGACCAAAAGTCTTCTGTGTCAGCAGACATGACAGTCAGTTTTACCTGGCAGACATTACAACAATAAAAGTGGGTACATCACAGGAACCATAAAAATGAAGTTAGAGAAAGGGCCCATATCAGCATCGGGCACTGTTAGTGCAGAATGGAAGAAAGTAATGTTTCTCTTGGCCCCTAAAGGGTAGTTGTCAAAATTCTTTATTTAAGTATTACTTATTGAACATTTAGTGATTTTAGTTATTTATTTTGAACTATGGGTAGCATGTTAGTGCAGTGGCATTGCTGCTGCCTTGCAACAAGGGAGCTGGGGTTCATGTCCTTGGGCCTCCCTGTGTGGAGTTTGCACGTTCTCCCCGTGTACACATTTGTTTCCTCCGGGTGCTCAGGATTTCCTTCCACAGTTTAAAGACACACAAGTTAGGTGGACTGCGGTGGGTTGGCACCCTGCCCAGGATTGGTTCCTGCCTTGTGCCCTGTGTTGGCTGGGATTGGCTCCAGCAGACCCCCGTGACCCTGTATTCGGATTCAGCGGGTTAGAAAATGGATGGATGGATGGAAGTTAGGTGGACTGGTTAGATTGGCCCTAGTCTGTGTGTGCTCACCCGTCCACTGATTGTTCTTTTTTTAGATCATTAGAACAGGCCATTCAGCTCAACAAACTCCTATTCATTTAATTCTTCTTAAAAAACATCATATCTAGTTTTAAAAAGTTTCCCTAAAGTCCTACTATCTACCATGCTACTTGGAAATGTATTCCATGAGTCTATGGTTCTAAAGAAAAACGTCCTAATATTTGTGTGAGATATAAAGTTAAAATTATAAATAATGCTGGTAATCCAAGAGTTTTATTCTCTACTATTGACCATTTACTAAGACCAGGTTACTCAGTGGAATGCCCCCAAAACACTAGCCGTTAAACTTTTGAGGCTTTTGCTATATTTTTTAAACATAAAAGTAATGATATTAGAAATAATATAGTACATCCCCCTAAAGCTGATTTCATTAAATCCCAGTATTCCAATTTAGGTAGATTTACCTGATCTATGTAGAATAATTTCTTAACTGAAACCTTCCACTTGCGTCCTTGACCCAATACCAACAAGCTTTTTCAAAGATTTATCCGATGTGCTAATTGATAGTATGCTTGACACAGTAGACTTGTTATTAAATACAGGGGTATTCTCAGACTGTCTTAAGACTGCTGTTAAACCCCCGCTCAAGAAAAATAATCTTAACTCCTCTGTTTTTGACAATTTTAGACCTATTTCTAACTTGCCTTTCTTAAGTAAATTTCTAGAGAATGCAGTCATTATGCAGCTAAATGACCACCTCTTTGCTATTCTTGACACATTTGAGTGAGGTTTTAGAATAAATGAAACTGCACTTGTTAAAGTATACTCAGCAAAAAAAGAAACGTCCTCTGACTTTCAACTGTTTTTACAATCAGTAAACTTAATGTGTAAATATTTGTATGAACAGTAAAAGAGTCAACACCATAACCCATAAACTAAAAATGTTTCACAATGTGTCCCTGAATGAAGGGAGGCTCAAAATCAAAAGTACCAGTCAGTATCTGGTGTGGCCACCAGCTGCTTGAAGTACTGCAGTGCATCTCCTCCTCATGGACTGGACCAGATTTGTCAGTTCTTGCTGTGAGATGTTACCCCACTCTTCCACCAAGGCACCTGCAAGTTCCTGGACATTTCTGGGGGGAATGGCCCTAGCCATCGATCCAAATCGATCCCGCTCCAGGGTACAGGCCTCGGTGTAACGCTCATTCCTTCGACGATAAACACGAATCCGTCCATCACCCCTGGTGAGACAAAACCGTGACTCATCAGTGAAGAGCACTTTTTGCCACTCCTGTCTGGTCCAGCGAAGGTGGGTTTGTGCCCATAGGCGGCGTTGTTGCTGGTGATGTCTGGTAAGGACCTGCCTTACAACAGGCCTACAAGCCCTCAGTCCAGCCTCTCTCAGCCTATTGCAGACAGTCTGAACACTGATGGAGGGATTGTGTGTTCCTGGTGTGATTTGGGCAGTTCTTGTGGCCATCCTGTACCTGTCACGCAGGTGTGATATTCGGATGTACCGATCCTGTGCAGGTGTTGTTACACGTGGTCTTCCACTGCGAGGATGATCAGCTGTCCTTCCTGTCTCCCTGTAGCGCTGTCTTAGGCGTCTCACAGTGCGGACATGGCAATTTATTGCCCTAGCCACATCAGCAGTCCTCATGCCTCCCTGCAGCATGCCTAATGCACGTTCACGCAGATGAGCAGGGACCCTGGGCATCTTTCTTTGGGTGTTTTTCACAGTCGGTAGACAAGTCTCTTTAGTGTCCTGCGTTTTTAGAACTGTGACCTTAAATGCCTACTTTCTGTAAGCTGTTAAGGTCTTAACGACCATTCCACAGGTGCATGTTAATTAATTGATTATGGTTAATTGAACATGCATGGAAAACATTGTTTAAACCCTTTAAAAATGAAGATCTGTAAAGTTATTTGGATTTTTAAAACATTATTGTTGAAATACACAGTCCTGAAAAAGGGATGTTTCTTTTTTTGCTGAGTATAGTAAATGACTTGCTGGTTAATGCAGACAGAGGCCATTTATCTGTTCTCATCCTCTTAGACCTGAGTGCCGCATTTGATACCACTGATCACAATCTAATATATAAAGCAGAGATGATCTGTGTATGTATGTATGTTTGTTTGTCTGCCATACAAATCTGCACCAGGCGTCCGATCGGCACCAAACTAGGCATGGGGCTCCTTTATGACCAGGAGAAGGTCATGGGGTATGTTTGATTGGGAAAAATGTTCATGGTGAAGGGCAGGACACCTTTTCACTTTCGGCACACGTCCCCATGCAACAAACCTTCATGGCGGTGCCATCTAGCGGCACGTTTGGTCTCTGTGCATCACTCTTTACCCATGTTTCTTGAAATTGCCAAGAGATGGCGGAAGTGTCCAAGTATGAGAAGGCCGACTTCTTTGATCAGGTGAACCGGGACTGCTGTATAGATATAAAACGTGAACGACCCAGTGTGCATGACCGGCTCACACACCTGCGTTTCCGCTGGTCACACTCCCACATGCACTGATAGTGCTGTATTTCTTGCGCCAACATCCATTATATAACAGCACGTTTGAACAGAGACTCGCCTTAAAAAAACAGCTTCCTTCCCCCGCCATTTTCCACACACGCAGCACCAGTTGTATGTCACTTCTCTCTGTAGTTACCATTGCCAACGTCTGTTAGATACCAGCACATTTCACCCCTCCCCGCCATTTTTCCCAGTACAGTTTCAGTGCTACTCTTTCTCACTGGCTTTTCATATTTGTGGTGCTATTTGCTCGCTTTCCAACTCACAGTACAATTTCAGTGTTGCTCTTTCATACTGACTGGTACTATTTGTTCACTTTCCGACGTATTGTAAATAAGGTAAATTCATCTCACTGTGGTGCATATTCCGTACGTAATAACATGTAACGCATTCTAATTGTCCTGCTTTTTGCAAATATACCCATACCACCGAAAAAAAACATGTACAATTCAACAATCCTCTTCAGATGCCAGAAAAAAGTCTATTTCAAGGGCGTCTCAAATGCCACAGCAGACACAATCCAAAGTGGACGAACTTACAATAAAATGTGAATAAGAAAACTGTTTGTTCTATTTCTATGTTCTGTTTCTTTCATTTGGGAAATTCACTGGTTATAGATTCCCGGGCAACACCGGGTACTCCTGCTAGTATTCTTATAAATCACTTTAGTCAGTGGGTGGGCCTCTCTGGCAGTGTCTTAAATTGGTTTGAATCCTAGCTGGCAGGTAGAAAATTCTTTGTTTGTTGTGGTAATTACAACTCAAAGACACATGATATCCAATATGGTGTTCCACAAGGCTCTATCCTGGGTCCGCTGCTGTTCTCAATCTACATGCTTCCGTTAGGTCAGATTATCTCGAGGTACAACGTGAGCTACCACAGCTATGCTGATGACACACAGCTGTACTTATCAATAACACCTGATGACCGCGATTCTCTTGATTCACTAGCACAATGTCTGACTTGTAGTTGTGAATGGATGAGCAGTAATTTTCTCAAGCTAAGTAAGGAGAAAAAAAGAAATCATAGTTATTGGCGAAAACTGATATGGTGAGGGTATTTGAAATAAACTTGATCCTTTATCATTTTCATAAAGGCTCTGCAATCCGTACTAATCCTTACTATTCTCTACTGTCCTTTTTCCATTTTTTCTGTGGTGTCATTCTGTGCACCTGAAAGCTATAAGGACTGATTTGAGATTGTTTATGTGAGGTAGAATGTCCACTGGGGGCTGAGCAGTCTCTTGGCCTTGGAACCCCTGCAGATTTTTGTTTTCTCTAGTCCCATCTGGGGTTTTTCTTTGTTTTCTTCTTTGTTATTTAATCTTATTTTTGCTTCATATGAACATTTCTTTATTCATCTTGTGAAGCACTTTGAGCTACACCATTTGTATGAAAATGTGCTATATAAATAAATATTGTTGTTATTGTAACAAGTTTCCAACTGTGTCCCCATGTTCTTAATGAACTCATCTTATATATAAATGTCCACACGTGGAAGTGTGTGTGTCTGTCTGTCCAGCCATGAAATGCAAGGCTACAGCATGAAGCTGAAAGAAAGCGACTACATCGCCAAAGTGAAACTGCCAAGGAAACACAAACTCACTTTGCCGCTAATACACAAGTGAAGTGAGCACATCGGCAAAACAAAACTCCGAGGAGAGAGAAACTTGCTTAGCTGTTGATAGACAAGGGGGGCGAGCATGTCCACAAAACAAAACTGCCAACTCTGCATTTCAATTTTTTTTCTGATGATTTCAATAGTTTCTAGGAGCTCGGTCTTTTTACAGCACAGGCTTACAAAGCTTCATTTAAAATAACATTTTTGATACACTGTAGTAATTCCCTTCATAATTTTAAACACTTCAATCATGTCACCTCTTAATCTTCTTTTGCTTAAACTGAAAATGCTCAGCTCTTTTAATCTTTCTTCATAATCCATTCCCTTTAGCCCTGGAATCATACTAGTCGCTCTTCTCTGCACCTTTTCTAGCGCTGCTATGCCCTTTTTGTAGCTAGGATGTCAAAACCACACACAGTACTGCAGATGATGCCACACCAGTGCATTATGAAGCTTGAGCATAACCTCCTTGGACTTGTACTCCACACACCGCGCTATATAATCTAACATTCTTGTAGTCTTCTTAATGGCTTCTGAACACTGTCTGGAAGTTGATAGTGTCGAGTACACTACGACTCCTAAATTGTTCCTTCGATTTTCAGACATCCCATTGTGTATTCCAACCTAATATTTGTATTTCCTATGTCTAATACTTTACATTTACTTACATTAAATTTCAACTGCCACAAATCTGCCCAAAATCTGTATGCTGCCGAGTCCCTATGTAATGATTAGCCAGATTCCAGATTATCTGCTAATTCACCAAGCTTGGTATCATCTGCAAACGTAACCAATTTGTTTCTTATATTCCTATCCAAATTATTTATATAAATTAAACATAGCAGTGGCCCTAGCACTGATACTTGTGGAACACCACTGTTAACATCAGCCAATTCTTATAATAATGTTCCCACCATAACTCTCTACTTCCTGTGTCTGAGACAATTTTGTGTACATTTACAAACATCACCCACTTCTTTTAGTTTGATGGTCATCCTCTCATGTGGCTCCTTATCAAATGCTTTCTGAAAGTCCAGATAAATAATATCATAAGCTCCACTTTGATCGTATGCTTTTGTTGCCTCCTCATAGAATCCCAGCATGTTGGTAAAACACGACCTCCCTCTTCTGAACCCATGCTGACTGTTCAGTAAAACGTCTGTACTTCCTATGTGTTGGCCAATCTTTTCCTTAATAATTCAATTAACTGTGGAAACTGCTATTGTACAGTAATTACTAAAGAAACATTTACCAAAAATCAAAGACAAATTTAAAGACAAACTACATACAATGATATGCAAAAGCCAATATAAAAATCTACTATAAAATAAAACACTAAATATTTAGTAATAACTTTGTTGCAACAGAATTTGTTAAGCAAGTTATTATTTTTATCTACTATACAATAAAACACAAAGGTCTGTCCCTTTGATCAATCTGATGAGTCCGCTTGACTTTGGCATGATTGGCCAATTTTACTTTGGTGATGCCAATAAAGAGGAAGTGCAAGTGTGAGAAAATTACGAGAAATATTTTATTGTTTTCATATAAGTTGTTTGACCTATTATATCTCATAGCATGTTATGGGAAGCTCAGGTACAGTAATACTTACTGGCTTCCATCAATCCATCCATTATCCAACCCGCTATTTCCTAACTACAGGGTCACGGGGGTCTGCTGGAGCCAATCTCAGCCAACACAGGGCGCAAGGCAGGAAACAAACCCCGGGCAGGACGCCAGCCCACCGCAGTACTTACTGGCTTTCACCTCTTATTTCAGTTGCTGTTTTAATGCTGGACTGGTTTTGCTCAGACTGAGTGGTAAAAGCAAGAGGAGGACTGGAGATTTTTGTGAATGTGCAGTGATGGGAAAGGGAGCATAATATCATTTAAACAAAATGTTTGAGCCAGGCATTGAATTGCGGACTTAATTTTTGTGCGCATCATTGCCTGAGAAAGTAAGTTACGTCATCCTGGCCACAGAAACGATTCAATATGTTCCGTTATTTTTTTGATGAATCGTTCTTAATGCTGGTGACGTCAAAGAAGGAATCAAGGCCTATAGGGATGTTCCTTTCCTGGACACTATGTGAAAGCCTGTAAATATAATCCTGTGGCACAATCTGAGCAAGTCTGACTTCATCTTACAGTCACCTCCAAGCCTGTATTGTTATCCAAGCCAGAAGTTTTTATACATGTTGGTTGGGGGAGTTGTAGTTTGTTTCTAACATATTAATTTTATTTTTTGGAGCTTCTGTAAAATTTTAATTTCCCCTTGAGGACAAATAAAGTATTATCTATCTATAAACGTATTAATACTCTGAACCTTGGAGTAAATATGGGGATACGATGACAGAATACTGAAAGGATCCCTATTTTTGTGTACTTTGCAAGTTGTTTGTGTCTACATTATAAGGTAACAAGGTCTTGTTAAAAGACAATGGCAAATGTACGTGTAAAGAGAATTTCAGTGCATGCAAAATGGAGGTTCTGCTCAGTGAGGTGAAAGCAAGAAAAAACACACTATTTGTTGGCTTAAGCAGTGGTATATGCAACAAAAGGAAATTGATGGAGTGGCACAATGTAGTGGAGGCACTCAAAAGTTCAAGTTCAGTAAGTCACACAGTGCCCAAAATAAAACAGAAGTGGTCAAAAATCAAAGCCGACACGAAAAAGCGAGTCGCAGTCCACTGTCTGAGTGTCAGCACCACTGGAGGAGGTTACGCTATTCCGGGACACACATTGTTTGAGCAACGAGCTGCTGCAATTATTTGTCAGTCACTTGTATATCTCGCTACAGCATTAATAAGATGCATTGTCACATCATAGATAATTTGCACATTAATAGGGTGGAAATGCTTTCTATTTACATAAGAAAATTATTCTCTGAAGGTGCCTTTATAGCAATGTGCGTGCAGTCAATCGCTCAGATTACATTTGGATTATTGGACATTGCTGCAAATTGCACTTTGATGTTCACCTGTTCAACCATAGTGTATGGAAATCTTGGGTATCTGGATGAGAAGCGGAAAATACCATCCCATACAGCTGGCATGGCGCGACTCAGTGATGACTGAGAAATTCCTGATCGGTCAGCCAGTTCACATTAAAAAATTCATGTAGCTAAAAACTTGAGGGTGGACAGAACTTAAAGAGGAGTAGATAGAGCACAATTCTTCAAAATCTACCTTTGTAAAGCTGATGCCAGTTCAGCACACAGCTCCAAAAGGATTCTTCTTGAAAATCTAAATCAATTTAGAAGCCAATCATTATTATGCGACAAAAAATCAGCATAACCTGTAAATACGCTTTCTCCTCTAGGTCTTCTATTTACGATATCTCCTCACAATGCTAAAGCAGCCATGGTAGTTGGAATAGTTTGGCCATTCCATGTACCATTATATTGTCACCGAATGATTTCAATCAAGTGTATTTGATAAAGCCCATGTCATGGATGCAAATCTAAAAAACAAAAGGGATACCACACAGAAACAGTAGCACTGCTTTCATGCTGCATGCCGCCCGTTTGAGAAACCAAGCAAAAACATGAGTACACATGGTGTGAGACTGCCGTGAAAATGTGAGTAGTGTTACACCAAAGTTTTATTTTTATACATCTCAACGTGATTGCAGAAATAGGCGCACACAACATTTTTGTGCATTTGCACCGCTTTGCTAAAAATGTACTGCAGCAACTCCTTCAGTTTTTTCTTCTTTCTTTAAATGTTAGTTTGTGTATGTGAATGTTTAGTAAGTGTAAGTTAGTAATAGCATTTTCTGTACTTTGAAATATATGTTTAAAAATATATGTTTAATTTGTTTATTTTGGAAAATATGAGTTTTTATAAACAAATGTAGTTTTAGCAATTATATCCATTTTCTTGTGCATCATTTAGTAATGTTAAGACATATTCATGTTTATATACATGTGAATATCTCCATCTTCAAGTGAATTATGTACATCACAGTTCACTCTGCCTCCTTGTAGTGTCTCGACCAGGTCTGACAGAGAAGGAACAGGCACTGCAATGAGGAGCTCTTGATGCCTCTAAGCATGTTTTCTCTTTTCCCTAGGGAAGGCTTGGAAGTCAGTGCAATGAGGTCATGCCCAGGAGGTAATGTCCAGTAACGGGGCTTACCCCTGAGGCCACTAGAAGACTAGCTTAGGACCATCCCTTCAATCCATATGACCCAAAAAAGGCTTAAGTTTAGTCAGTTCACATCTAGCTGCTTTGAAGGGTGCCATAGATGTGTTCAGTGGGACCAACCTCCAAAAGAGAAGGAGCAGAAAACAAAGTTAATAAACAAGGTGGCACAGTGGCACAGTGATAGCGCTGATGCCTTGTAGTAATGAGACCTGGTTTCATGCCCCAGGTTCTCCCTCCATGGAGTTTGCACATTCTGCCTCTGTCTGGGTGGGCTTTGTCCAGGTGCTTTGGTTTCTTCCCACTGTTCAAGACATGCAGCTTAGGTGATTTGGAAATGCTCAACTTGCCCTGGTGTGTGTTCATTCTGCAGTGGTCCATGGTTTGTTCCTACCTTGCGTCCTACACTAGCTGGGATTGGCTCCAGAGACCTAGGTCTGGATTAAGTGGGTTAGCAAATGACATGAATCAATACATATATTTTGGATGTATTGACTAATCTATAACCAGATGTCCTCAGAGGTTGAAATCTAATTTTGAAAAAAGTTTTTCACAACTCTCATCTCTAAGCTATTTGTACAACAGACAGATGAGGTTTGGTCACAAATCAAATCTCACTTTTCTAGATGGTGTAGGACCTTGAGTCCTTTGAGTGCTATGATGGATGGACTGGTCCTGACCAGGTTGGAGGCAGACTCCTTGCAAGGGCAGAAGGCAATAATGGAAAGCCAAGAATGGTCCTACTAGGATGGGTGCCAGTTACTTCCTGGGATAGGAGGCCAGCTTGGAAGGACAGAAGGTGGCTACTCTGGGAGTTATGTCTTCTCCCAATGCACACTATGGCAGGCTGAATGTCATGGAACAGCCCTGTTGGGGATTTTGGGTGCCATAAGGGGGCGCTGCAGGGGATCAGTATATCCTTTTTGAAGGGCTTCTGCCTGACCTGGAAGTGCTTCCCTTGTGCAGTGCTATGGCACTACATGAGTAGCCAGAATTGGGAGGAAGAGGGGATGAGACTACGTGGGATTGTAGAAGAAGACAAGATAACATACTGCATTATGCTGTTGTGGAAAAGGATTTGGAGGTCCATGAAGCTATTGTAAAATTAAAATATCTTCTGTTTGAACCCAGGACAGTGCTGGGTAGTTGTCCAATGACCTGGACTATGTTATTTCAGTATAAGAAGCTCCCACTAGGACTGCATAGGTACTGAAACTCCCACAACAGAAGAAACCTGTTTTTCTGCTTTCACCTGAAACTAAAAGCACACCAATAACTTTAACAGCATTTAGTGTGGAAATAAATGTCCTAAATCACCTCACCTGAATTTAGGCCTGAACCAAAGCTAAAGCCGAAAATGAGAGGCCAGTGTGTGTTCCAAGTTTGAGTAGGACTAAAAACATGCATATGGCATATTGTGTTTTTGGCATTAAAAATAAAAAAGTGACATCATGTCTATTAAATTGAAAACACGGATTATATGCACAGTCGTTACTTTTATAATTAACTCAAGCACAAAGAAACACTTGTATCCCCGTAAAAATCCAGATTCTAACACTGTAACTAAATGCTTGGAAAATCTGGGCAAGGTTAAAAAAAAAATAAGAATAAGTTCTTATATTGCAGCATGATTAGCACTGTAGGCAGTGTGAGAACTCAATTATATATTAACATAGGCACAGTAAATCAAGGGCTTGTAGCATCGGAAAAAGTTAAAGACGTTTTAAGGAGAATTGAGAAGGAGTCTCCCAAAGCACTTTGTAAATACAGTATTAACTTCAGATGGCTTGGGAGCAGCAACTGAGAATCAGGCTGCATTTCTGGTTTTGGAGGCTGGAGATGAAGAGAAGCATCCTGAACAAATCTTGAAGGAACCCAAGCAGCAGGACCACACAGAGGTCTGTGGATCAGCACTTGAATCTAGCAGCAGTTGAGAGCAATTGAGGAGAACAAAGTACAGGGCTGGAGTCGCTATCTGAGCACGTACCCCACAAGTTGGCAGAAATGCAAATGAAAAAAGAGCACAGGTTGCTGTACTGCCTAGAAGAGATAATTGTTCTGAGTGTTGATCTAAACAGACACGTGGCAGCCAGTGTGTGATGGACAAGTGTCCTCAATCTCGACCGAGAACACCAGCTATTTAATAGTCAAAACCATGGAGCAGAGCACAAGGGTGTGTTTTGAAAATAAATAAATAAAGGATGTTATTGAAAAAGTGTTAAAATGTATAATCAACAATTTTTTGCATGTGCTAAATGGAGAAATATGCAACAAATGAGTCCAATAAATAAGTGAGTACAAGTATTGTACTATTGGTACAATAAATATGTAAAAAATATTAATAAAAATAACATTTCAAAATATTTACGAAGTAAATACATATTGCAATGGTTCTCAGTTACTTCTATAGCCTTATTCACCAACAAACAAACAAAAATAAACCTCTGTCTCTTTGCACAGTCGAGTCTTCTGTGCCCAAATCACTAATCTTACAGCCTCTTCTGCAATTCCCTTCAGTGTTTTTCCAAGACCCTGTATGCTTGCCTCGCAGCTCCTCCACTTAGCCATATTACTGTATCAGTGCCCTGAGGAGATGTCTGTCTTCTCCTCATCTCCCCCACCAGGTTCAGCAGGTTGACAGGTCCTGCAAACATTTCCTGCCCAAAGACGCTTCAAAACTGGCTGAAATAAATGACATGTTTTCTTTTTTAACTATCTGTATTTAATAAAACATGAGCATGGACATAGGGGTTTACATCCCAGGTCCTCCCTGTGTGGAGTTTGCATGTTCTCCCCGTGCCTGCGTTGGTTTTCTTCAAGTGCTCCGGTTTCCTCCCACAGTCCAAAGACATGCAGGTTAGGTGGATTGGCGATGCTAAACTGACTCTAGTGTGTGTTTGGTGTGTGCGTGTTTGTGTGTTCCCCCTGCCATGGACTGGCGCCCTGTCCAGGGTTTGTTCCTACTTCGCACTGCTAGCTGGGATAGGTTCCACCACCCCCCTGCAACCCTGCCCGGGATTAAGTGGTGACTACCCGTGTGTGTGTGTGTGTGTGTGTCCGGTATCTCTCTAACAATCTGAGTGGTCAGTTTGGCTTCCGTCTGATTGGTCAGTTTGACTGTGGTGACTCAGTGATAAGGATGATGACACAATATGCTAGGGGTGCAAAGTTCAATACCTGATTGAATTAAAATTTTTTTACAAGAAAGGAGTTAAAGCAAAGTCAACGATAACAAAGCAAATAATATACTGAGCGACATTGGGTCACTAAATACTAATGAGGTGCAACGCAAGTTGCCTTCAAAGATGGGAAGTGATGATAAACAAGAATGTGAATGATGTTTTCACAGCAGTTAATAGTGGCCTGTGCTAGTAGTCAAAAAATGGACAGGAGGCGAGCAAAGGCACCTCGAAATGACAGAGTCTAAAAACAGGCTTTACAGGAACATGATCAACAGAGGAAGCACAGGGCAAGAGAAGTCTGAGACACACGAGGAAAGCTGAAGGTAAATGTAGGGCAAGAGATGCATTACCTGTCTTTGATAAAAAAAAAGTGGAGCTTGTACTACACTGACAATATCAAAGAGCCATTTTGGGTATGGATCCCCCTTAATCTTCTGGGCACGTTGCTAGACTGTGAGATGCATAACCACTTACTGTTGGCACTCAGCCACTGAAATGGACTTAAGCTTATTTGACGTTGCATTTGTTTAAAGTTTCCTAGTGACATCTTTTCAAAGAAGCCCTATAAACAACACCCTGCCTGATCGATATTTTGACTTGTGGAACTGTTTTCTCACTTGCCCAATCTGGTGGGACCCTGTCCCCCAGTGACTGTGCACGGCCCTTTTTAACGTGACCAGGCAACTTTACAGCTATCACCTGCCCGTACCGGTGCATGTAGAAGTGCGCCCATACACGTGTCAGCTGCATTACTCTCTGAAGAACCTGCCAGGAACATGCACTCCATCTCCCTATAGTGGCAGCGAGTGCTTCTTCCTGAACTGTTGAGGTTTGTTTGCTTGATTTCTATTCCCAATGTCGTAATGTTTACAGAATTGTAAAATCAGATCTCCTATTTCCTCCTCACATTTCCTTATCTGAACACGCACATACCACACACAACTGTTGAATAAGTAAAACTGATTGGATTTCAAACAATGAACAGAGAGGGAGGGAGAGTTATTTAATTTGAAATAGAAATTAAAACAACAACATATTTAAGAAGAAGAGAAGACTTAGGACCAAAGGAGTCTTTTGGGGGGTTTCATGCACAACCAGCCAAATTTTAGTAAGGCTGTATAATCAAGCCATGGTGTTTAATGTGAAGGAGCTCCATCGAGAACAATGCATGTTTCATGACAGAGCTTTTCGTCAGAAGTATAAAGAAATGTAATTTTGAGCACATTTCCAGGCTGAAGGTCTACAAAGTGAATAAGGAGACTGTGGTATGATAACTAGTAGTAAAACTTCAAAAGTATGTAGTATGAAAGCAAAATGGAGGTTAATGGAAAATGTCTGGTGTAAAGTTAAATGTGCCTCCTGGTGGAATACTAATTCTATGCAGTGAAAGTAATGGAGGGGCACTCCATAGTAGTTGTGCAGAACTTGCAGGCTCTCTCAGTGCTCCCACATAGTTTCTCCAAGTTCGGCAGTATTCTCTAAGCCCTGATGGAGAGGTTAATTGGTGACGTTTAGCTGACTCTTTATGAGAGAAGGTGAGTATGTCCCGAGGAAAGACTGGCACCTCATCTAGGGCTGCTTCTGTAACTTCACCTGGTGGGATACGTGCTGTGTCACTGAATTTTGTTGTATAAAAATGTTGGACCATCACAATTTGATCAATCAATATCTGTGGCTTGGCTTTCTATATAACTAAAAACTATTTACTTCCCTTCTACTTATTCAAAACATACTAAAGCAAACTTACTTGCACATACTTATTTTAAAATGTGCGTTAACTATCATGGTGAACATATTACATTCAATGAGATAAAACATATACAATGGGAGCATATCTGAACTTGAGTAAGGAGTACATTTGCCCCTTTGTATCTGTGAGGGATCGGTTTCAGGGCACACATGGATGCCAAACTCTGTGGATGCTCAAGTTCCTTATAGAAAATGAAGTAGTGTTTGCAAATAACCTGCACTCATTCTCCCGCATTCTTAATATCATCTCTAGATTACTTATAATACCTAATCCAATGTAAATGCTATGTAAATAATTATTTGAGGAATAATGATTTCAGCACACAACTTTCCACCTTTCCAAAGATCCAAGATTTGTATTTTCTTGTCGAGAGATAGCACTTTAAGCTCCCTCTTAGCCTTTGAGGGTTCGCTTTGACTGCTTAATTGCTTCTACAGAAACAACACATAATGCAGTGGTTCTCAACCTGTGGGGCGGGTCCCCCTAGGGGGGGCGCGACGATGTGAAAAAACAAGAATCAAAAATATGAAAAAAAATCTGTTGAAACCAAAGCAAATTAACTTAAACTACATTCTGATACTAGAACAATAAATATAGAGTTAGATAAGTGTTAAGTTAAGTAGGTATAATAAAATATGCATCTACATTTCAAAAAAATGTTGGGGGGTGCAATTAAAACTATTATGAAAACTCGGGTCGCAAATACTTAAAGGTTGAGAAATGCTGACATAATGTGACACCGAGTGCCAGAGGTGTGACCAGAACATCATGTGTGGGTGGGCATTTGGCTTGTCTGGGTGGGGCAAAAAATATCCATCCATCTATCCCCATTTTTGTAGGGGGGGTCAAATAATAATAACAACATAGTTTTATATAACATAAAGAAGCAAAAATTGTGGCATAAATCATAACCTATTGTTCAATAAAATTAACAAAGGCAATGGAACTTGTATTATTTTTTGTGAACAAATATAGAACTACATATACAAGGTAAATATCAATAAAGTCAAATGTATACAACATATGAGTGCAAGAACAGAAACGTGGCTCATTGTAGTCATTAGGAAGGCTATATGATATCAGTTTCCAGTATTTAACCTGGATATTATCTATAGGACCGGTCTGCAGTTACTCTTGGCAAATTTTGAAATAAATTCATTCATGTCTAGATGTTCTGTGATGTTTTTCTCATATGCCAGAATGACTAAATTTCTCTTCCTTGAATGCAGCATTGTTTGGCGGAGTGGAGTGAGAATGCAGTTCAAAGTAGAGAAAGAGCTTTCGCATGCAGCTGATGACACACCAATGATGAGTGCTGTGACATATAGCAAATGCAACAAAGGGAAGGCCTCTTTGTACTGCTGAATGCATTTGCATGCTTCAGAGAGATTAGCATCAGCTGGCAGTTCATTAATCAACATTGCTTTTGCCACAACAATTTCATTTTGCAAGCTCATGCTGTTTTGCTCTGTGCCTGCAAGTGCCTGAAGTGGTTTCAGGAGAAAATGATCAAGAAATAATTCTGATTTTGGCAGGAGAAGCGATGTGGCCCTCAATAATTCAACATTTCTCTGAGAGAATCTTGTCTCCATTTCCACAATAGCTCTATCAAGAATGCTGAACGTAGCCCTTTTAAAAGTCTGATTAGGAGCAATTTGTTCATCAGAGTCACCATGCCCAAGCGTAGACACGACAATACTATCATCAAGCTGTGAATTAACTTTCCGTTTCCTTTTGAGCGAATTGGTAGGCCTACTTTCACACTGAGAGAAATGATCCTCCCAGAATGAGTGGCATCTCATCTCCTTCAGTTTGGCCAGTGAAGCTGTCACCACCTCCCCAGCTGTGCACAAATCCACTGCATGTGCCTGTAGAATTGCATTGGCTGGTTTCAGCACACCAAGCACATGAAGGAGGAATTTTCCTGTATTTAAGAAATTCTGCTTTTTTCATTGGGTCAAAACACCACATGCCTCTATGCAAATGTCAAAAGGGGCAGTGTCAGCCTATGCTACCTCTGAGAGAAGCCCCCTTATAGCTTCCTTATTGTTGACAATGGACTTTGTGACATCATAATGACTGGTCCATCATATTTCTAGAAGTCTTGTCAATGTGGGTGTATTGTATGTGTGTGAAACATAATGTCTGTGAAAAAATGTGTTCAATGAATTTGACCAGTCAAAGAACTTCTTAGCCAGAGGTTCTGATTCCATTGCATGTATCACTGGTAAATGGAGCTGGTGGTTGTAGCAGTGTACATATGGAATATACTTACCAACTTTGTTTTGTAACAAAGCCTGGACACCACGCCTTGCCCCAGACATGACATCAAAACACTGACACACTAAATTGTCTGGGCTGTAACTTAACTCAGAGAGATGTGACAGAATTTGGTTATAAATATATTAGCAATTGGTAGCACTCAGAAGTTGAGAGTGAGGAAGAGCTTTCCTTTTATAAAGGAGGCGATTGTCAGATAATGGGGTTAATCAATCTACAGAGTAGAGCCAAGGGTTCTTCGTGTCAACTGAGTTTGCCAACTCAAGAGCAGTACACAGGAGCTGTAAGTTTACTACTATGAGCCATTTTTTTTCAACTCTTATGCCTGGAGGCTACAGCAGGGTATGACTACAGATCACTTCATTCTGTGTGGTGTTTGGCACAAGGCAAGTTTAAGTTCTTCCTTTTGGAACTTTCTGTGTTATTTTCTCCTTTAAATATTTTCAATGCACAGTTGGTTGAATCCATGGATGTGGAACCCGTGGATACGGAGGGCTGATTGTACTTTGGGTATCCTGTGTCATGCGCACGCACCTAGAGGGCTCAGGACAGGAAGGGACAGACTTCTCCCCTTTCACCCACAGCTCCGTGGTGCATTCAGCAGGGTTCTCGGGTCCTTAAAAAATTTACAGTTCAAGGATAGCTGTAAAAGAGCAAATTTGCCCATAAAATAGCCCAATACCTGAGGTTGACAAAATGACACCCTTGAATGCAAGGGTGGTGATATCAGCACGAGAGGATGAAATACATGCTATCAAACCCCTCAGAGATATTTCATAGTGCTAGAATGGGTATATGCCATCACTCAATTGGGAGGGGGGTCCCTGAGAACTCTTAATAACATATACAAGTGTGAAAAGCAGGGAAAGGAGTTGAATAATAGCCCAAAATATCCTGTTGTTTGACAAAAAAGTAGCCCAAAAAACTACAACCAGCACAAAGCCCATTTTTTACTGTTTCAAATTTACCTTGTCAGATGTCACTTGACCTTGTATACGTTGTACTAGATGTTCTAATGGTTTAAGACGGGTTGAAATCCAATTAATGAATGTAGACCTGTTTTTTACACGGGTTGTCCATTGGGTCTGCTATAATAATACACACCTGATTCCTGGCATTTTTCCCCTTTGGACAGAGCCGCCTGCTTTCACCATTCAGTCACACTGTTGCTTGTCAAACTGACCAGTCTTATAGTTCAAGTATTCTGCTTGGAAAATGTGGTGGTGATTGCTACCATATTGGTCTGGTTTAGCGACTCCAGTCTAGTCATGTCAGGGCTTTGGTTTCCCAATGTGTCCATTGATTTATCTTTATTTTCATCCATCCATTGCCCATCATGTGAAGTTATCAGTCATTAGTAGTACAGCCATAAACATTGTTCATGTGTTGCAAGAAAGGTGCCACTATGCTGCTGTCCCTGGCATATAATATCCAACAGCAGAATAGACCAATAAAACCAATTATCTTATTTTTAGACCCTTATCTGGTATTTTTATTATGTTTTGATTTTGTTGTTCTTATACATTTTTTTTTAATTTTCTTCCTAATTCAACCAGATGGACACACAGATACACAGCCACTTTATTGTTTTTCTTTTCTTTATGCCAGTGTGGACCTTGGTGCCAAGCTTCTATTTCTGCCTGTGGAAAGTGAAGGCAGACATGTTGAGATTCAGCAATATAGGAATTCATTCTGCTTCTATTAGACTGTCCAACATGTCCTTTTGAGATTGTAGACTGTGCACTCTGAGTTGTTTTTTTCCTTCTTCTTCACTGTCTGCTGGCAATATGTCAAAGATATTGTAGCCTCTAGGGGGTGTATCAGCACCACCAGACACAATTGCAGTTCAAAAGTCCAAGTTCAATTAAAGTGTTTTTATGGCAAAAATCCATTCTGTACAACACTTACTTTTCTCTGTTTAGCTCCCCCCTCCATGTCAGACTCCAACTCTGACTGCTGAGTCAAGTGGAGGGCTCGCTTTTAACTCTAGACCCGGGAGTACTTCCAGTGCTCAGTTTATTATACCCTGCAAGTACTTCTGGTTCTGGCAGGACCCCCAACATTCCTAGTGCTGTCAATATTCTACATCTCCACCTGGAGGCCCCCACAGAACCTGACAGGACAGACCCCTGGGACCACAACTCCCATGCTGTCCATACTGGGGCCCTCCTGATGGGATGCGTCCACCAGGTGTACAGAGGAACGCTCTGCCCATAGCAGGCAGACACTCACTGTCCTGGAGTTTCTAGTACACAAGCTCAATCCGTGTGTCCTTCCTGGGTTGGTGGGACGCCAATCACAGGTATAGTTGTTGCTGCCTCATTTTCCTGTGCACCTCTCCTGGTATGGCAAGGGAATACCACCGCTCCCCAGTTGTCTCTCTTTTCTTATGGCCTCCTGGCCAGGTAAGGGAGCAAGACTAATTCTGGCAGGGACACCCTTTGGTCCCTCACAATATCTATAACTTTACGTTGTCAAATTTGTTTATGACTTTTTTGTTTGACTAACTTTAATGCAGTTTTCAATCTTATATGTCAGTGAATTTTGAATTAACTAATAATTTATATTTGTAAATATGCGTAAGCTCTCTTTTTATATTCTTAAGGGTTTTTAAACCATTTTTGTTATTATTTTGTACTTTTTTTTTTTGATGTCACAACACTGTCATTTTGGGGATTGCTTTCGGGCACATGCACTGACATTTTGGGTTCTACCATGTTTCTGTGTAATAATCATCGCTGCCATGCCATTACCGTCACTTTTTCACAGGATGTGCGACATTTGATTGACAGTTACACAACACACAATGTCTTCACCATGATACTGGTTAAGTTGGTGCTGTTGGTCTGTTGATGTCCAAGAATCTGAATATTCAAAACAAAACTCAAGGGTGTTAAAAGTGTTCTTTTCATGCTTTAGTGTTCAATATTCCAACAACATATCTGATTTGTATTTTATGCTTTGATGATATGGTTGGATACATTCTTGGTTTGACCTCAACCCCTCAAAGGCTTAAATTCTCTATTTTTCATCTACGGGTCCTTTGAGATATCCTTGACTTGGTGTGCCCAACAAGGAAAAACGGTACATACTAAAGAGCACTATACAAAAAATAAATTAAACTGATAAATCTAAAATGAAATGAAATAACCAAACCATATCAAGTAAACAATGAACTCCACCTTACCTCTTTTGCAATTCAAAGGTACTGCGAATTGTTTACAATTAGTAAAATGAGTTGCGTCCTTCCAGTCAATATCACCATTCCTTAAATCCTAGTTGAACTGTTAGAAGCTTCCTTTTGCAATCACCATACTGTACTTCTGTTTCTCCGATTTTCTTACATATCCAGCACCAATATAACACATCTCTTGACTGAAAATAGGAGCAGAAGTAAAAAAAAAAAAATCTGGTTGACTTAAAACTGTGTCTGTTTGATGTGTCTACTCAAATGTTTCCTGATTTTCTTTGTGATTATTGTGACTAATATATTTAGTGTATCAAATGAAAAATCAAGTCAAAATATTGTACAGTATGTGATGATGATATGCCTGCTGTATATCTCCCTGCTTCCACCTTATGAAGCGATAGACTTTAGACTTTTTTCTCCCAGTGGTGGCACAGCAGTAATTGTCTCCAGAATTCCATACCTAGTGTTGGGGGTGTAGTGTCCCTGTTGGTGACAGTAATAACGACTCCAGTGGTCCAACCATCAGTGTGCTTTGCGGCCTGACTCCTGTCTTGCACAATGACACCATTGTTGCAATTAGAATACCTGCCAGGGCACAAGCACCTGACGCGAGGATTCTTCTGGGCCAGAAGTCTTTGGGGACCTTAAAGTGAAGCTAGAGCTTTGCCGGATTTAGGCAATTTGGACATTTTGTGAGGAGATCCTGATATGGGAATTGCTGGGGAGTTATGTCAAAGAATTTCAGCTTTCTAAAAGGAGCTGAAGCATTTTTCTTAGGTTAGGAAAGACTGGTCTGACCAGATTGGCCTATAACCGCCATGAGACTAACAAGGAAATGAGGTGAAGTGAGATGAGATAAGGTAAGAACACCCCAAGGTCTGGCTTTCAGCTGTTGGTTTTATGTATTCATATTAGATATACTTTACTAAACCATGACACACTGTCAGAATTTCCCTTCTTATTGTATAACAATATGTATCTGTTGCTGTTGATGTTGCTGTTGCTGGTGTTCCCAGAAGGAGGCATTTCAACTCACAGGGCACCCTGGATATTATGGAGAGGAGGTGAAGAGCACAACTTGATGGTAACTCTAGTCTGTACTGGGAAGTGAGGAAGATGGCTGTGAGGATGTGTTCCTTGGCCAGCCTGTGCACTGGTACTGTGGGTGCTGTGCAGAGTGGGTAGAACCTCTGCATTTTCCAAGTTGATTCTGGGATTTGTCAGGGATGTGTTCTTGCTCCTACCCTATTCAATGCTTGGATGGGCTGGGTGTTGGGCAGGGTCATTTGGTCCAGTGGCAGTGGGGCATATGTTGGTGAAGAAAGATTCACTGATCTTGACTTTACTGAAGATGCTGTGATCTTCACTGCATCAGTGGAGGCTCTGATCGGGGCTCTCTAGAGATTGAGTGAGGAGTCTGAGTGTCTGGGCTTGTGAGTGTCCTCAATAAAAAACAAAATTCAGGCCTTTAATGACCTCTTGGGTATAGCCATCAGCAGTGTTTATGTCTGCAGAGAGAGTGTTGACCGCGTTGAGAGATATACTTACCTTGGCAGCGATATTCATGTCTCTGGTGACTCTTCCTATTAAGTCATTAGACAGATTGGGACAGCGTGGGGGGTGAAGAGATCACTGGAAAGGGGTGGGTAGTGCTCCCGGTATCTTTGCAAATGGATAAAAGTCCAAATCTTTAGAGTCCTGGTGCTTCTTGTTTTATTTATTTATTTATTTATTTTATTTATTTATATAGCACATATTCATACAAAAAAATGTAGCTCAAAGTGCTTGTTTTATGCTTTTGCTTTTAGCAAAGTTTTGCTATATGGTTGTGAGGCATTGATACTACCCAGTGACCTGAGATGAAAACTAGACTCCTTTAGTACTATGTCTCTTTGGAGAATCCTTGAATACCACTGGTTTGACTTTCTGTCAAAGAAGTTAGTCGCGGAGTCCCAAATGAGGCACATTACCTGCATTGTGAGGGAGTGTCAGTTACAGCACTACAGCCATGTGGCATGATTCCCTGAGGGTGATCTGGCTCACAGTAACCTTATTATTGAGGACCTGAGTGGCTGGACCAGGCCAAGGGGACGCCCACGTAACACCTGGCTGCAGCAGATAGATGGTCATTCCCGGAGGGTGGGACTGGACCGGATTGGGATCCTGAGCTGTTTCATTATGTGTTGGGTGTGGCAACGTACTGTACCCTTTGCATGCTCCTCAAACTAACCTAACCTGATTATATAACAGCAGTTAGTTTTATGATTTCTAACATTATATAATGGAAACTTTTACACTTATCTGTTGAAATGTTTGCTTATAACTTTGTAATGTTCTAAACTTCACACAAATTTTCTACTGAATAAAAGTTGTGATTACAAGCTTAGAGGAATGAACAAGAGTGAAGGAGTAGTTGTTGTAGTGCACTGACACATGTACAAAGTGCTGTGATATCTGCCACAAAAAAGCACAAAAGGGAGAGCAGGCCTCAAAAGGCCAGATCAGTCCATATTTCTAGTCTGAGCATACATACATACAGGCATAACTGCCTAGGCCCAAACTGTAAGGGCAGGCTTTCAGGCTTGTGAGGGCCCAAAAAGAGGTAAGACTTTTAAAATTAAAATAATGTTCAGATATCCACAATAACAAAAAGGCGAGAGGGTTCAACTGTTAAAATCTCTGGCCAAGTGAAAACAGAATTCTTTGAATATTTAACAATTTATTAGAAAAAGGGAATAACAAAAGACAAGGGAAAAAAGAGCAAACAACAGAAGGCAGTATCTTATAAATAAAATGCAGGGGTCGGAAGCCAAGAGATCAAAAAATTGAAATGATAAATAAATTCAACACAGGAATTCAATCAAGTCAATGGTGAAGCTGCTATGAGAAAAGCAGCTGCCCCATTTACACTGCAGGGATAGTCGGTGGCTCTATCTCCTTGAACTCTACATACAGGAGACAGGGCAGCAAAAATAACAAAGCAAACAAATACATACAGTGTAATGTTCACTTAATTAAACATTACACAGAAATTCATAAACACAATATCAAATAAATAAAACATTGACAGAACAAATCCAAAAACAGAATTAATAGCACAATATGAAAATTACATTTAATTAACAACAAAAAGACTACATAAGAAATAAACCTGAGCCAGGGCAATGATCCTACCTGTACCATAACACAGAGTATTGTGAAAGTTTTAATTACATGCCCAAGCAACATGCAACAAGTTGTCAGTCTCTTGAGCCATGAAAAGCAAGAGTATATATTAAAATTTACAACAATAAAACAAAAGCAGTAAAACAAATACTAGAACTTTGTTAGGCCAAGTTAAACCAATGACAGATCAGAAAAACAGTTTATTCTGCTAGCAATTAGTGTTAACCATCCAACCATCCATTATCCAACCCGATATATCCTAACTACAGGGTCACAGGGGTCTGCTGGAGCCAATCCCAGGCAACACAGGGCACAAGGCAGGAAACAAACCCCAGGCAGGGTGCCAGCCCATCACAGGGCACATACATACACACACACCAGGGACAATTTAGGATTGCCAATCCACCTGACCCGCATGTCTTTCGATTGTGGGAGGAAACCCATGCAGACATGGGGAGAACATGCAAACTCCACGCAGGTAGGGCCTGGGAAGCGAGCCCGGGTCTCCTAACTGTGAGGCAGCAGCGCTACCACTGCGCCACCATGCTGTCCTAGTGTTAACCAAGTAGTATAAAAACAGTTGAAAGGCAGTGGTGTTGTTTACTTAACTAAAGGCATAACTCTGTTGTTTAATAAAGTCTGCAGGTCATATTTCAATAGTTGACAGTCTTCATGGTTTTCATACAATTTAAGAATGCTATCGGCTATTTCAGATATTATTGTCAAGGCTGGATTGTGTCACCAGATTTCAACAATCAAATTATCTATCTGTATATCCAATATGCTGCTTAGGTGAGTGTTCTTTAGGATCTATGACTGCTCAAATGGCGTTCAAATCCCGTAATTGCCAAAAGGGACTCTGCTCTGTTGGGCCCTTGAGCAACGCCCTTAACCTGCAATTGCTGAGCCCTTTGAGTAGTGAGAAAAGCGCTATATAAATGCAAAGAATTATTATTAATTATTTTTATTATTGGGTACATTTCATACTGAGCAAAAGCAATGGCTTTATTAGATCATATTATTCTTTTTCACAAATATTAGATTGATGTAAGTCCATCCTGGTATGACAGACTTCAGAAGAGAAGCCATATAGTTTATGCATAAACCCTTACTACCCATTCAGAGCAGGCAGATGACCACGATATTGTCTAACTCTTTGTCTGCATACTTAGACTCAGGGTTTGCAGGGTCATCTAGGTCTTCCTAGGGGAGTTTCAAGGAACACCACCACATGTGTTCCCATGTCCACTTCTGACCATAGATGTTATCTCTGCAGCATCACCAGATTTACTTCCTGGGCCCAGGCTGAAGCACCCCTTCTGGCCAGCCTCTCATTGAGCTTTGAGTTACAAAAAGAAGGGCGAAGGCTCAAATGGTTGGAGGAAGAGAGGTTCAGAATATAAGAAAATAAGTGATGAAAGGAGTAGAAAAATTCAATTCAATTCATTTTTTGTACAGTACATTACACTAATTGCAGGTGCAGAGCTCTGTGACAATTTCTTAGGCAAAATGTATAGACACATTTTACAAACTAGGAAGTACAGAATTAGTACCTATAGGGAAACAGATCTGTTTAAACACAAGGATAATATAAATGGAAACCAACAATATTTGTCTGTTAAGTAATTGTTGTAGGCAAGAGGATTACCATGCATATCAGTAGGTACTATGATTTATTTATTTTTGTGTTCTCCCTCTTATATTATCCTTTCCTTGCAGTAAAATCCCTGTTTCGTCAACACTTTTCCACTTCTGCGTCTTATATCTCAGCATTACACTCAGCAGTGTCTTATGTCTGCAGCACTACTCCAAGGTCTTTATAGATTGTTGACCACCTCACCTTATGTTAGTCTGGTATTGCTGTGGAGGATCTTTCATTTGTGACAGCTACAGCCATCTTACCTTTCCAATCATCTCCCAATTAATGACTGCCAGTGGTGTCAAAATGGATTGATAACTAAAGTACAGAATTTTGCCTTGAAGAGGTGTTTGCTGTAACCATTCCCTAAAATTACCAACTGATTGCATGCTTAATGCTGCTCTTAATCACAAGAGAAACTCTAAAGTGATTAGACCCTTCCACTTAAGGCAAGAGATAGGCCCTCATCTGGAGAACAACCGCGCCATGACCTCAAGTGTAAACAGATGCTTAACATCCTGAAATCACCACACTCGCTGAAGGGCATGCTAAAGAGCATGAGGTAGCAGAAACATCCTTATCCGCAAAGAAAATGGTTGACAAGGCACAATTGAGTTTAGTGAAAATTCAGCTTCAAATGAATCGTCATGTGTAGATGGTACAATTAAATTCTGACTTGCATGTCTCAGTCAACAACCCAAAATGACTAAAACACCACAAATGTAGTATAACATCAGGGGTATAATACTTATGCCTGTGTCTGTATGAGTACCCAAAGATAAAAAACATCAATTCATCTAGTGGTACAAATGCCAAAGTCCGGATTAGAGGATAGAGAAACGTGACAGCACAGGATCGCTAAGGTCTTTATTAGCATGTGTTATGTATACAGTATACTGTACTGAACAGAGGCTTCTTTGTGCCAGCAGAATTTTGTGACAACTTACTTTCCACAGAGCTTTGCTGTCCAGAGGTGAGCAGCTGCCATACCAGGATATCACACAGCCAGTGAGTGTGGCCATCAGTGATAATAACTTCAAGAAATTTTAATTTACTTTCCCTCTAAATGGAATCCCCTCCAATACAAATGGCATTTTGGTCTGCCTCCTGCTTTCTAAGGTCAATGGCCATTTGCTAATTCAATTGATACTATTAAGGGAGCGATTGCTGTCCTGGCACCACCACAGTATTGTTAAATGCTGAGCTATAAACAGCAGTCTGATGTAGATGTTTTATTATTCAAGTGTGCCATTATATTATGAAGTGAAAAAGTGTGAGGCCCAACTAAAGGTGACTCAAAGTTTCTGGAATACTTAATTTAACATGACCCAATGCCAGTTTCTTAAAATGTTTTATCAGAAAGGGAGTGAGTGCCACCAGTCTTTAGTCATTAAGACCATTAATGTTTAATTTCATTGGCAAAGAGGTAATTGTTTTCTTTTTTACATAGGTTGAAACTTTATATTCTCTCATTTAGGAATTAAAAATATTAAAAAAAACAGCAGCTAATCCGTTGTTTCGTATAGGTTTTTCAAACACACCTTGAAATATCATACAACCTGGATGACTTGTGAACATTGACTTGTACAGTATAAAAATCCACCTGAAATGCAAAAGGATTAATCATGTGATTCTATGGACACTTACATGTGAGGGGTGCCTGTATTGTAAGCAAGGAAGGCATTTCTAGTTATGATTGGATTAAGCATTAGTTTATAACCTTTCAGCATTTCCATGTCTAGCCGCATTTCAAATACACCATACTGTATGTGCCACTGTACGTAGCTCAAAGTTTATCTCAGAACTGCTTTTTGGCTCCTCTAATTGATTTCCTGAGATCATATCTGCCTTTCTTCTGTGTTTGACCTGTCTCCCACCTGAAATATGTCACTGTGGGCCTTCAGGAAATTAAAGATATCACTGATGATCCACACTCTATAATCAGGAGACCAGTGGGTTATTTCAGAGGCACAAAGTCATGCACACATCCTACGATGCCTGCTTGTCCAGATCTGATGAGGAACCTCTAAGTGTTTCCCAATATATACATCCTGCATTCATGGCTGGGAAGGGGGCAAAAGTTGTATATCAGAAACTAGACATGTGCAGCTTCACATAAAACAGAGAAACAGTGCTGAGCAGGTTGTGACGATGGTGTAATAGTCAGGTGCAATAAATAACTCCGGAGACAATATAGCCCCACACAGCATGGCTTGTAGTCATGACAAGAACAATGAAGGCAAAAATTAGGCTAAAATTATACACTGTATCAAACACCTGACTGTTTGGTATGAAAGGAGTCCTAGGTATGCCTATTTTACCCTTCACATTCTTTATTATGTAGACTTTACCAAAATGGCTCAAATTCCATACACTTGCCTCTCTGTGGTCAGGTTCAGTACTTCAGCACTTCTTTCTTCCTTCCCTCCTTTATTTATAACCTTAAGCAATTAGATAAAGTGAAAGAACAGGCAGGAGAATCAGCTACATATTTGTTTATGTATTTTAGATAATATGCCCAAATTATAAGCAGAGTAAAATGAGTGTGAAAAAATAGCATTGCAGCCTAAGCAGCAGCGAGTCTCATGTCCTTTGGTTGCTTTCAGTCTTATGTTCTGACTGGGTTAGCATTTGCTACCACATGGCCTTTGAATGAATTATTGAAACAGCCCACATGCCTGTCTCAATAAGCTGCTAAGATAGAGTTGTTTGGGTCTTGGAGAAATGTCAAGAGAGAGCTAGAGCTTTTCTTCATGGAAAGATGTCAAGAGATAGCTAGAAAGGCAGAGTGACCAACTTATACCAGTCTTAAATCAATGGGGCTTCATGGTACAGACTGACCTCTGATTCCAGCCCAGTTATAAAATGCCAAACATCGGATCAATAGGAGCACAAACTGTCTTTTCACACCTGCCCTCCTGTTAGGGTTTTCTTCCTCAAGGAATGAACTCATGTGTTTAAACTTCTCCTGTCCGCCTTCCAGGCCATGAGGTGCAGTGGCAGTTCTGCACCCGCTGATCCACGACCACCAATTTCACATTGTGAGTCAGTATTTAATACTATCTCATAAAGACTTAGAGTTTAATAGGTAAATGTCAAAGCACAGCTGTTCTTCTCAGTAAAGTAAAACAATATGTAATGAAAATTTAAACTTATTCTTAAAAGACATAATACATACAATTATAACCAGGGCCGGATTAAGACGAAATTGGGCCTGATGCTGCAGTACAAAAAAGGCCTATTTTTTCTCGCCATCGGTGCATGTGCATTCGACACTTACCGTACATGCACACTCAGACTGACCAAGGAGCCTTAATTGCTTGCGACGCAACCAGCCAGCCTTTATTGAACGTGAATAATAATAACGACGTAGTATCATAACAACTCAAGATAAACATCAAACTATGTAACATCAACATTCAATAGCAATTGTCTGAAAAGTGCACTTAATGCAGAAAACCTAACAATGAAATACACAAAATTTCGCAATTCTCTTACGAAACAGAGTAAGAAAAAATGAATTTGCATACACATTGGGTCAAAGTGACTCAGTTCAGGCTCTTGAGGGTAAAAATTTGTGCACGATTTAAATTTCATAATAGGCCAGAATCCTGTCAAGGATTTAAAAAATTCTAAACATCCATGCCGGGCCCGCAGGCTGGCTTTTAGTTTTACCTTTACAGATAACCATTTAAATAGCCATCAATTTTTACTGTACAACTAACTTTCAAGGTGAACAATTTACTACGCGGCACTTACCGAACAATAATAAAGTGGCAAGAATCCCCAAGATATTGCAAAAAACGCAGCTAAATTACTAAGTAAACTGTTTAATGTAAAATTGATAGCATTAACTTGAAATCTTCGGTTAACAATAAACACAACAATGTTATAGTTACGTCTCAGCGCAAAGAACAATAGGAACCGTATAATAAGTAACTCTGTGTCTACGCGTCCGAAAGTCGGACTCCAAATTTCATTCCAAGAATTATTTTGAGGTTGATATAGCAAAGGAAAAGTGTTCAGCTTCCGGAAAATTCTCGTCTGTTTTCATCTGGGCCTATTTCAGGAATGGGCCTAATGCTGCAGCATCAATAGCATCCACCTTAATCCAGCCCTGATTATAACAATGCTAGATATCGCAAATACACAACAGCAACAAAACATTTAAACAAATGCACATCATGCAGTCCTTAAATCAGTTAATTTCTGATTGTCTATTTTGATTTCTGAGCATTTTTAATCCCCACTACACTGACTTATTGTATGAAGTATTTACAAACCAACACACATCACCTTCTTTGCTTTTACATGATGATCTGGTCTATATGGTGGATAGAAAAACTGTCTAGTATTGCAGAGTCTAGTGTCTCAGTGTTTATCAATATTTCTGAGGACAGTGAAGAAAGAGCAGTGTCTGATGATCCTCTACGAAGCTGGTCTGCCTCTGATATCATCTAGTTTGTTATCCTGTGTCTATATGTTGCCCAGAAAAGTGAAGGGCAGAGGAGATCAGTGGCCACAGTGTATTGGTCCCACTTGGTTGTCTTTTTCTTGACCTCTTTTCCTACTTATCAACTAAAGATAATTAGCTCTTTTTCAGTCACTCCACTTCAACACCATATTTCTAACAGCTCATTGGGATATAAGTGAATCCTCTTTTTTCTTGGAAATGAGAACTTAATTCAATGCAGATAAAAATCCTTGTACCCAGTCACTGGCAGCTTTGAGTTTGTACAGTTTTCACTCATCCAGGTGGGTTTTCCTCCAAGTACTCTGGTTGTCAACCCACATGTCAATGACACACATGTTGGTGCTAACTGGCAATTCTAAATTGTCCCAGTGAGAATATGAGTGTGTGTGTAAATAGCCTGGCACCTCATCCAATGTTGGTTTCAGCCTTGTCCCTAATGTTTCTGGGCTAGGCTGGACCCCCATGGCATTAATGGGTTTATGGGAAGGAGACACACTTTATTAAAATTGCATGCTAATAAAATAAGGATATTTCATTGACATCACCTTACAAAATGTGGTAAATGTAAATGTATTGGCAAGAGAAGAATGCGTTTCACACACCATATGGAGCAAAATATAATGAATGTTTGGGTAAAGCATATATTTTAAACATGTGTAAAATGTTTATCATAGAAAATAAATAAAAAGAAAGGGAGAGAAAGAGAGGACATTGAAAGTAAGAGAACATGTCTGCCCTCCATTGTGGAAAGACAGTAGTTTTCAGGTGTGGTATCCAAGAAGCAAATTCTCTAGTGTCACCAAAACAAACATACCTGCTCTCTGGGGGGATCTCACTGTCTCTCTCTTTCTTTCTCTCTCTGTTTCTCTTTCTCTCATCCTCTCTCTCTCTCTGTATTCCCTTCACCTAGCACACTACCCTTCTTTATTTATGTATCTGGTTTAGTACAATGCTATATACTGTATACCCTGTCGTTCTTTCTTAAACTCTGTGAAGTGCCTTGAGGAATAGGCATAGGAAAAGCTCTATGTAAATAAAATGTATTATATTATTCATATTATTAAAGAGTAGTTACTTCAACAGGTGCTGGCAGTGGGACAGAAGATGTGTGGGCCTTAGGGTGGGCGCAGGAGGCAGCCTTACAGTAGGCTGGAATTGGTTGAAGAATTTTAGGTGAAAAAGAGGGAGAGAAGAGAATTTGGGAGGTAGGTCTTATTGGACAGCAGGTTTATTGTTTTGAACTGATAGTGCTTTATGTCCTCCCTTGTGTACTGTATTTCAGTTGGTTTTACTGTTTAGTTAATTACGCTGGAGTTTTTCTCAGGATTTTTTTCCATAAGGTTGCGAGAAGAAGGTGTTAAAGAAACCAGAGTAAAGAATGCATGTGGTAACAAGATTTGCAATTTTTATTAAATTAAATAAAGTTATGTGCTTTAAGACATTCTTGATTATCATTGAGCCAGAAAGTATTGACAGGTTGTATTTTGTTCATCATGCAAAGTAAGAAGAGATGGCTAGCGGACCTGCTATACAGGCTATACAGTTAAAACATTCTGTTTCTTATTTTCCTTTTCAGTTTGGAATAACCTTTTAAGTTATTCTTCTTTAGTTAATGCACACTGACACAGCCCTTCACTAACTCCATTAAGAATTCCATCCTACTCATTACACACAATAACATTACTACTGCTATTTTATAAAAAAAACACAGCTTTTTGATGTGCAGTATTATACATCTTGGTATTATTCTGGATTTACAGGGAATCCACTAAGGTGCATTCATAATACAAATTCATTCAGAATTTGAAAGATTTTGATCACCATATACCATAAATTGGGCATTATTCTAGATGTTCTGGCTTTGAGGACCGATATGAATAGGTCTGAAATTAAAAGTTCCTTTATCCTTTTGGAATACACTACCTACTCCATAATTTTACTTAGGTCCGTCCTATTTTCCCTATCTACAACCTGAAGGTCTAACTTACTTGTTAAGTTGCAAAACTATCTATGTTGTAAGCATTTGCACTTTTCTATTTGCCAATTGCAACATATTTCTAGACAAGAAAGTGTATTGAATTATAGGTTTTGATTACATCTTGCCTGAAGAAGGAGCCTGAGTTGCCTCGAAAGCTTGCATATTGTAATCTTTTTAGTTCGCCAATAAAAGGTGTCATTTTACTTGGCTTTTCTCTAGGTTTTGAAAGTAAGGCACTAATCCTATGACCCTCACAACGGTCCTTCTAAAACTCAGAACACACTACAAGACATTACTTTAGAGTAATGGGTGGTGTGGGGAGGGCATTTAAAAAAGTGGGAGAAAACTGGACACCAGAAGAAAAATCCACAATAACATAGGGGGACATGCAAACTCTACACAAAGACAGACTAGCCTGGAATCAGAAGGGCCCCAGACTCTGGCCATTCCGCATACTGATAATATCTGTTATATATTTTGTTGATGGCCTCCATTGGCTGCAGTTACAGAGCATGATACACTATTTTAATTAATTGCTTTTAACAGGGGAATCCTGAGCAACTGACAAGAAATGCTCTCAGAGAGATCAACACAAAAGCACACTGCTATTGTTGTAGGACAATTGAACATTTCCCTTTAGGCTTCAGTGGCACACCAGGCCTGTTAAGACAGCAAATTTAACAGACATCCAGATACGCCTTCCTCCGCTTACATTCCAAACTAAGTGACTGAACTTCAGCTTGTACCAGGAAAAAGGTACAAAGGTATAAATCAGAGTTGATGTGACATTTTTCCAGAAACACTTCTGCAAACTCTTTAGGGCCAGAAGAATCAAAATGGACTTAAGCAAAAACAACTGCCTATTATTCAAGGAACTGGGATGGACTGAATAATGCACCTATGAGAAGACCCTGATTTTGTAACTGGTAGTGGCATTAATCCAATCACGAGAGATTCTACCTTTCTTTATAAACTAATCAGACTCATCACATCTGGGGGGATATTCTCTGCACACTCACTGTACTCCTTGGAGATTCTTTCATTGCCTCCCTCTCTGGGATTCTCTTAGGAAGAAGTAACTCTCCAAAATGACTGAAAAATTCTGAAACTAAAACGTTCTTCCTCCAGGGGAGCTGAAACTGACAATTCTGTTGTCTTTGTGGACATGAAAGATGAGATTCAGTTTGCCAAGCCAAATTTGTGTGTCAGTAGTCAGAGTCAGGTGAGAAGTGATGAAGTGAAATTAGGAGTCTAGGAGTCAGTAGATAGGCAAACAGAGTAATTAGCTTTATTGCAATAAAATAATAACACGGACTCAACCCAGTTCGGCCAAATCAAGTTGAGCCCCGAACAGTTCAAAAATCACAGTTTATATAATCATTTCTTATCATTCTAACCTCGCTCGAAGCAGCTCATTCGCTGCTTTCCCCTGACTCCTTTTCTGCAGCTTGTCTAATTAACTTTCATTAGAACTACCAATATTTCTTATTTTCTGTCAATTATCTTTATTTTTCTGCTTCGCTTATTTTTAGGTCGGCTGAGAGCTAACAGGTGTTTTCCCTTCTTCTATCCTTGAGCTGTCTTCATCTCATTATCCTGACTGGGTAGTCTAGCTAGGCTATATTGGTAGCTGGAGCTAAGCTTTAATTAAAAAAGAAATATGGTATGTGCCTTTATTTAACCAAGCCTGACTTGTATTAATATTTGCACTAAGGTTAATGATTATATATTTTCCAATATTTATTTATGCTAATACATGAATATACTGATTTTATTTACCACAGAAGCAGGTATTATTTCAAGAGTATGGAACTTTAGCATTTAAATTCTGAGCCAGGAGAATTATATATTTCCTGTATGAGAAAGGAGGGTAACTGAGAAAAGCACAGCACACCTGAACAAGGATCATGTCGCAAAGAGATAGAGTACTCTCCAGCCCAAGAAGAATCCTTCAGAGCAGTAACTCCATACACCATATCGGGTATCATCTTTAAAGATTTGGTATCATAAAACTATTCATCTGAGCACAGATAAATTAGAACTTGAAGTAGCCAGTAAACAGCCAGCCTATTTCTATAATCCTTGTGTTTATCAATAAATTATATTATTCTGTTTCTTAAAACAACTGTGCATGGTTTACCTTGATATTAGTTTAACGGCCAGAGACACACCTCTTACAAAAGAGAAATGTAAAGTAAAGAAAATAGTAGCCTTACCAAATGAATCAATTACTGGCATTGCTGAAGACAGGCCTGATAATTGGTTAACTGGGTTAAATCTCTCTTCCTTCCAATATTATTATGACTGTCCGTGTGGGCAAGTTATAATTCTTTTTCCTTTCCTACATTGTGTAAAAGGACCAGACACCACTATGTCAGAGTATCTATGGGAGTACTGGAGAAAGAAAAATCAAGGAGGCCGATCTCCTTCTTGTCTGTCTCTAAGACATCTACTCAGTGGAGTGTAAAACATGTACCTGGTTGAGTGCGCTTGGCTGCTCAGATGCTCCAATGTATTGTAAATTAATGAATCTATTCTACAGTATATCATATGTTTCACTGCAAGTGCCGCACAAAATGATTTTTGAAAATGACAAAACTTAAAAAATAGGACAATTTAACAGAAGAAGGAAGAGCAGAACATCATTCAAACACTAGAGTGCATTGCAAGGGACACTGAGATTTCGGGATGCTCTTCAAAATGCCCTGGTTTCCAACGCAATGTATTGAGCTTGCAATCTGTTTTAGTGTTTAATCTGCCTCAAAAAAAAAAACAAACAATAGGAGACCATATGATTGTAGCATATGATAATAGCAGTGGTGGTCCCAGAAAAAGTAAAATTGTTACAGGGAAGGGGGTTGTCAGTTTCTATAATCAGTCCCTCACATTTCCACCCATTGTTTTGGATAGCTCCTGACATCTATAATAGACAGTACACCCAAGGCCTGGTAAATTTAAAGTGTCTGAATAAAACTGTGGGGTATACTGGGCAGTGCCCTGTGTTGGAATAAAGTTCTGGACATGCTTTTTCAATTATTATACTACTGCCTAGATTTTGTTAAAAATCTAAATCTTGGCATCAGCCTTTTGAATGGTATGTTGCCTGTCCCACATGGTAGTAGGTGAACATCTAATTTAACACTTATGATTATCTTTGCTCTCCAGTGGCCCTGAGAGCTCATTGTGATATATGTTTGTAGAGATTCACATTGTTCTCTCTGTATCAGGGTCTATTCCTACTCTTCACATAAATGGAATAAAATGCAAGAGATCTGAATGCTTTCGCGAAGTGAGCCTCTCAGACAGGCCTCTTTCAAATGCACAATACTTGCCTTACACAATTCACAAAACACCTACTACATGGTGACACAGAATTAATATACAACATATTACTAATCTTGCATTGATGTGACAGAGTATACCTGATTATCCTAAACAGGACGAAGTTGAATTTATAAAAACTTGAATAGATAGACAAAGCGTTACATTAGTTTAATACAGTGTCTGCTGTATGTTCACATAACTCAGTTTTGAACAGTTCTGGTAGTCATTTCCTTACAAACAAACTTATCAACCTTGTAGATCTGAAGTGATTTTTAGAAAGGTTATATGTGTAAGAAATAAGAACATATGCAGAACTCTGTGGCAAAATACTTTGTTCTTTTGTTATTTTGCAATGTTTTCTATCATAAGGGAAAGAGTGAATCTCATGTTCACAAATGAGCAGATAATCTCTTCAAGAACTTCCCTCGGCAAAGCAACGTAAAAATAGATTTGCCCTTAAAGGGGGTAATTTGTAAAGAATACCTAGGTATTATATATCGGTACATTTAGAAAACAAAGGCAGATTTACCAACAGATGAATTGTGCCCAGGAGAGAAAGAAAAAGTACCCAAACAATTTATGTCAGTCAGGCATTGCTGTTTTTAGTGACTTAGCCAATGTTCTAATGTTACAGCTGACATCCTACAGTGGCTCTCTATGCACCCAGCTACACCACAATGCAAACTGGAGACGTTTTAAACATGTACCTGTACCATGTACCTATGGCATCCTTTATAAACTTTTTACAACAACTAATCAAAACATAAAGAAGTTAAAGTTTTACAAAGCTGATTATGTGCTTAGGTGAGTCTGCCTAAAGTGTGAATGAAAAATAAAGTATACTAAACTGAATCTTAAAATAACTTTTGTGGACTAGAGCTTTATCCGGTTCCAACTTGATTCTACTAAGACTTCCGAGAGACCCTGCAATAGAAAATGAATGAATGGAAAAAGAAATGCCTAGAACGATGTGTAATTGAATCGCAGTTACTAGTCCTCCACAATAGAGGCCGCTAGGAGTGATGGAACCCGCATTTCTATATCGCATCTAAGAAAGAGCCTGCCACTCGTCATTAATAATCCAGGAAGGGGTACGGGAACGAAATCGTCGTGGCACTGGGCAGGTAAGGACATCTCACCTTATCCACGATGTCGCGGGAAGCTCCTGTTTTTTTTTTATTTTTTTTAATTTAATGAGTGGCGGTGCTCCTGCTAATACTGGCGTCTCGCGTGCTTGAATTTATCGACTTAATGAGTTGTGACGATCGTCCTACGGCGGTCGGTTCAAGCCTTATGAGGACTATTAGTAGTGGAACTGTTAAAAGGAATTTTTATGAGTGAGCACTAGTGGAGAAAACATCACTTGTGCTGCGTATAAAGTTGTTTGAAACTGTGTGACATCCCTGCACCCCCACAGTCTGCGCTCCTTTTAAAGCATATTATAGAAAAGCCGATTTATTGGTAAATAGTTTATTAGTGAAAACACAGTTTTACCCTAGAAAGCTGCCTCTGCACAGGACGTAAGGGGGGATGGCTCATTTCTCTGCCACCAGCTAATCTTTTTCCATATTCTTGTTATTAACCAATAATAAAATAAGCTGTTTGTATATTTACATATTATGCCCTTACGGTTAAGTGATGGAGGTGGTCGCACCGTAGTCTAATGGTTAACACGGCTCTATCCAGAGACCTTGGGGTCCATTCCCGGCACGATCAATTCTGAATGCTTGTACTCCCGTGTTTGTATAGTTTTACTCACGTACATTGTCTCCATCCCCATAGTTCAAATGCCTGTGTCCCAAGCTAGTTTGCGACTCGTCTTAGTGCACGAGTGTGCCGAGGGTTGAGTAGGCGTTCCGTCCAGGGCTGAGCGTGGGATGCATTCCGGCTTCCAACGATATAGAAGCGGCTGTAGCTTGAAGACGCGCGGGCATGGTCTGTTTGCTCATTGTGGTTTACTGATTTTCAAATATCAATCACGTATACTTCATATATATATATACAGCAAATTGTGTTTCAATTGCATAGTTAAGAGTTTCGCCTGCAGTTTTGTTCGTAGACGATGCGAAAAGGTGAGGCCAAGCGCAGTGTGGCAATGTACATTAGTTAATTAGTCCAGGAAGCTGAAACTAAGCGTATTTTATTTCAGGTAATGCGGTTACATCAAGTAAAGTATAGACTTGAAAAGACTTACGGGAGTTTGGGCCATTAATAGTTTTTAAAGTGAGGTTTTAAGCCGGTACATGGATGAAAGTGTCCTTCAAATATGATACACTGAAATCAATATCGATTTCATAATGTGAAAGTGTAATACACTGAAATCAGGCTGGGCAAAGCGTATGCACTTTTAAATAATAATAACAAAATTCCTTAGATTTAATTGCATGTACAGTCCACCTAACACATGGATACGGTGTAACAATACGGTTGACATTTTAGTCGAAACGTAATGACTCACTGTGTACATTTCAATTTATGGCCCCAGCCCATACCCAGCGCTCTGTCTTTGAAAGCTTGCTAGGTTGTGATTTTTTTTTTTTTTTTTTAAAGGTATGGCCTTAGTCATAGTGGTTGATTCTAGTATTGTTTAAATAGAACAGAGGAGACAAAGCCTCTTTCTCAATAAGTTTTTGACATGTAAATCATTCTTGAACTGTCTTTGAGATGTTAAATCTGAAATGCATACCACCATCTATTAGGCTCCAGCTTGCGTCTCATTTACCAATGGATTTCTTTGTTTTCACAGGGAAATTGTTCTCTGCTCTTAAAGTCAAGTGCTTTCCAAGCTTGTCTTAGTGTCATTCAGTATTTCTTTAGTTTTTCTTTTCCCACTTTGCTTGCACTTTGTCTTTTAAGTTTGTCGTTTTAGTGACTATTATGTGTTTACTTTTTCTTTAGGGCACTTTTTAAAAGACGCATGGTGCACCTGCTGAACCTACAAGATTAATGTAAACTGATCATGAGTTCATTACTCAAAAAGGTTGCTGTGTTTTACTTGAAGGGTCTTGGATTGATCAGGCATAAAAATGAATTGGTGTAAACAATACCCAATTCTAAAAATCTGTAACCGTTTTGGATATTTTTATCAGCTCTGGCATTCACATTTTAGATTTGAGGTTTATTTGTACAGTGGCTTCTTTTGCTGATTAATATGGGCTCCGTGAAATGCAGACTGGTAATACAACTTAAAATTGTTACTAAAAATCCAACAGTGAACTAAATAATAATGCTCAAACAGAAATTGTGGTACAGTAAGGGTTGATATTCGGTCCTGCTTGATGTTACATTCAGCTGCTGAGAAAATGGATCTTGATGTTTTAGTAGAAAACACACATTAGAGAATAATTTGTAATAGCAGCATTTATTTTGGAGATTTCTGTGGCTGAAATGAACCATAGGCACAGAAAAATCTTGCTGGTACCAAAGTGGTTTTTAATGGGTTATTGTGGTTAAGGTGGTGGATCTTATACCCCAAGGTTGCTCACTGAGTTCCAACTTAGTCTTATTTTCTGATTTTGAGCAAATCATTTATCCTATCTTTGCTCTGTTTGTGTAACTGTTGTAAGGTATAAAAGATCAAGGTGTCTGCCAAGTACAAAGTCATTAAAATAAATTACTCATTTTCTCAAACCGGAAATTGGCCACAACAATTCATTACATTTATGTTGGCACCTTGACAGTTTTTAGTTGCTACATTTGTATTTTGTGCTATATTTGTTGATATCAACCGCACATCTTCTGTCTGTGTTCATTTTTTTTTATAATTAGTGTTGTTTTGCTTTCTTAATCTAGAAGCTCCCTTTATAGTTTAATTGAATTTCCTCACTGTTATTGATGGACCCATCATCCACTATTCATGGCTTTCTGTTGTAATCATCTTTGTTGTCTGGCCTTTGCTCCATTGTACAGTGGAGCTAACCTTTGACGTTGAAATCTAATAAAAGGATGAAGAAGAAAACCTTTTGACACTAACACTTTAATGTAACATTTTCAGACCCACTTGATCCATTTTGGGGTCACAGAGGGTTTACGGTCTATTCCAGCAGCACTGAACACGAGTAAGGATTCCCCAAAAAGGGTGGCTACCAGTCCATAACAGGGGTACTTTTTAATCGGTAGTCAATCTAAACCCAGTATTACATTACGCGACTTTCAGTCTAGAGAACATTTCTTTCTCTCTTAATGAGTGCAGTTGCTGCAACTTGCAGATGATGGATTATGCAACTCCATCATGCCTTAGCACAGTTTTACAATAATATTGTGAGAATGGCACATTTTAGCAGCCAATCACAATAAGGCACACAGGAATAAGAATTGGCACACTGCACAAAATAAAAAAATGACACTGACAACAACCAGGTAATTGCTACTACTAGCGGTAATGTCTGGGCTTTCTTTTGTAATGAGAAAAAAAATAAAACCAGTATGTATCAAGACCTGAAGGAGGATTTATGCATTATGTTCCTACTGAGCAGTCCTTGTGTTATAAACTCTTACACATGCTGTCCCTACTACTTTTGTTGTGGTGAGTTCTAGAGTCCTACTCCCAGTAGATGACCTATTACTTGACTCCTGGATATGAGTGTGTACTACAACTGCCTAGAATGTTCTAAAATTGTTTAAATGAAGGCTGTAAGTAAATATTACTGGAAAGATCGTGCATAGTGGTGAGGCTTTGGGAAACTAGTAAAACAATAGAAAGCCCCTCATAGAAAGATATGGCGATCATGCAGTTTCCTTGCAGATAGCATCTGGAAGTTTTCAAAATCCTGGATTGGTAGTTGTTTTTTCTTCCCTTATTCCCAGTGACGGAGTGTAATGTTAGGTTAGTTGACACTTCTACATTGTCCCAGTGTGAGTGTGTTCACCATTGTGTTCTTATCTGGCATTGTTTCTCATCTTTCACCCAGTGCTCTCGGAATAACTTAATGACCTTGAATTGCATTAAGCTGGCCTGTGAATGTAATATCTTGAAAGGCTTATTAGTCTGGGAGTCTGTCAATCAGGGAGGTATCTTTAGGGTCCTTTGAAACCCTTTTTATTTCTTCCTGGCTTTTATTTTATTTCTATTTTTATTTCTTTATTCAGGCTTTTGGATTTTCAGCTATTTTCTACTTTAAGAAAATATGTATCATCAACATTGGTTCAGAAATTGTACATACTCCTGTTTAGTAGTGGCAACACTTTGAAGGCATAAATGAGTTTAAGTTCAGGATATAATTTAAACCTAAACCATTTGAATTCCCCAAATGTAAAGTTCTTTGCATTCTAATGCCTTTAATCTGGTACAATTTGTTTTAACTTTGAGCTGTTCTCATTTGGCTTATTTCCATCTCTGATGCACATCCCCACTGAAGTACAGTATGTGATTATGAAGCACTTGCTTGAATGTCTTGAGGTATGTATCTTGTATTTGCTGAAGCTGCTCTCATGGTCAACACAGCTGACTGCAAAGTTTATGGAGGGCAATGCTATATCTCTGCAACCCATAGATACTGTATGCTCTAGAAAAGCAATTGCTGTGATTCATTAAAAAATTATAACTGGAATATTGTTTTCCCCTGAATTTTATATTTAAGATCGAGTTTCTCAGTTATTTTTGGACATTGTTGAGATACCTGATGTTAGCAACTTTGACATTTTTCCTCATTAGTTCCATACAACTAACTGCCTTTATAGACGTGCAGGTGCTGGACACAGAAAGACACAGAAGCATAATGGGATTTCTACAAAAATGAATGTACTATCCAGATATTATGAAGACAGATTACTCAGAATGTTGAATATAGTGTGACATTTTGTAATAATCTATTTCAAGTTTTTTTTTTTTTACATTTCAGATTTTTATACCTGAAGTAAGTTTTTATGTGTAAATAGGCTATATTCACATGGTAGTGCTGATGTACTTCTGGTGAATTGTCAGCCAGCTCAGCCACTTCTGTTGTCCATACTGCAGTTGTGGTTTTTGTTTAGTGGTTAGAATGTCCGAGGAAAAATAAGTTTAAGCTTCAGCGTAGAGATAGCTATACAGTTGAACATTGTTGTGTACCTTTTTATGTCAAATTTCCAGTAAGAACAACATATTACTTGGTTTTCATAAATTTTCCTCTGATGCAGAAGCCTGATCTAAATGAATCATTGCCATCGTTTGTAGCCGTCATTTTAAAAAAAAAAAAAGAGGATTTTTATGAGCCAGGGTCTGAGACAGGGCAGCAACTGGTGAAGAAGGGAATATTTCCTATGTTGCTGGAGTGGAACAGTTTTTTCTGTTCCACTTTCAAGACTAGAAGCATAGGAGAGGAGAAAGTGACCAATGGAGAATGACATACTGGAGGAGGACGATGATAAAATCCTTAAGGACCACGACTAAGTTTTGGCACTGGAACCAGCAGTTGTTGTCCTAGCAACAGATGAAACCATGTCTCTCAGAGCGATCCTCCAGCTGAGGAAACAAATTGAGACCCTTACAATGAAGCAACAGTTTGGCATATATACAGTTTTACTGGTCTCGGACAGAGACATTTGCATTTTTTACAAAGCAAGCAGCAGACTCCTGTTATTATGTATTGTAGCATTGGTGCTGAGCACCACAGTGAATGGATTCTCTACTCTTTACATGGTCTTTTGAAGTGGCTTGCTATCTTTGAAAGGATTGCTTGCCTTTTGCTCATTATTTGGAAAAAGCATGTGTGACTGTGCAGAGTTGCTATTTTTATAGGTACTCTTGCTATTTATGATATGACAGTTCATTCTTTTGGTGACTTTGCATAGTCCTCCCTTCAAAGTCACTGTCCCCTGCTGCCACTTATACCTTTTACATTGGGCCATAAACTTGTCAAAATAGCAGGGTGGTCTTTTCTGCCCCTTTGGTCGTACAGCTGGTGACAAGGGCACATCAACAGGATTTGGGAGTGCTGTGTTGTCAAATTTTGCAGGATGTATTGGCAGGTGGCACAATAGAGATGTTAAGTGCTGTGTGTCATGTGGTACAACAGAAGCATTCAGTGCTGGTCCGCTTTGGGCAAGCAGGAGAACCTCATTATGTGAAGATGCAGATATTCGGGTCTCTTTGCCACTTTCCTTTACTGAATTGGTGCTGCAAACCAGGGCTGTGGAGTCAGAGTCAGAGACAATTTTGGGTACCTGGAGTCGGGGTCGGAGTTGGCAAAAATGTACTGACTCCTAATAAATTAATTGTAATGGGAAAAAAATACAGCAAGTTCAAATGTTCCATTTCACAAGCAGTAGTCATAATTAAGTACTTATCTGATGTAAGTGCATAGTTGTGTTACTCCTAGTGTGAAGTTCAGCTGAGCTATTATACAACTTAACTTTCACATATTGTAATCTGGATTATGGTACATTGCTAAAAATGTTTTCATTTTATTTCAGATATAATGTGTTTAACAATTTAATTTGAGTGTAAACAAGTGTAATGATGTAGGTGTAGATGTGTGCTATGGCTTGATGTGTGTCCAGGGGTTCTTGTCTTTTGTTTAAACTGGTCAATACAGTAGAGAGTCAGCTTCCTAGTTCTGTGGTTAAATGACATGTATGTTGAATTCCTTTAATCAACATGGAAAATACATTGGCATATAAAATACAGAGGAGACAGAGTCAGAAGTACCAGAAACAGTTGGAATAAAAGGATTTATTTACCGACTCCACAGCCCTGCTGCAAACTGCTCTCCAGATCTGGATCTTAGCTTTGGGACTCTCTCTTCACTGCGGCTTCACAACACCTCTGTGATCTACCTGTGTATGTACATTTTTACCACCAGCTCTGTTTCTCACAACTCTCTTGGGGTCAGTAGCCACTCAATCTGCCACAGTTTTTCCCCAACTCCTTGTCTGCACACTTGAACTAATAGACCTTAGCATATGGAGAAGTGGTGGTAGAGCTTCAGAGGTGGCAGTCTCTCGCCTGTCTACATCCATTTGCAGCAACAGTACAAGGTACTGCAGATCATGGATCTGAGTGTAGAGACTCTCCAGCATCTACACCGAAGAGCCAAGCAGGTTTGTTGTAACTCTTCAAAACACTCACCATTAGAATTGTAGGTCCTCCCCATGTCCCGCCTCTGGTACCTTTTTTTTTTTTTTTATATAAAGAAGCCTGATGTTATCACATATTTGGCCCATGTAAGTTCATAGTAGACGCAAGTTCTTAATATGTCTGGATCTTACCTTCATAATTGTGGATGTAGCTTGAAACATTTAGCTTGAAGTCCTTCTCCTTTTTACCTTCTGATGTTTAGCATAATGTGTGAATAATGTGACTTACATTGTTTACTGTCAGTCTGGGCATGTCTTGAAGCAATCATGTGAAAAACACCAAAGCTAGTCCGTGTTGATATCGGCACCAGAAGAACAGCAGCTGGCTGACGTGGAATCGAGAAGAGTGCGCATATAGCCATTTCTGTAATTTCATCCGTGTTTTCTGCATCATGGAGTTCCTTGTGCCTAAGTATCTTAAAGTTATTAAATGCAATTATTGCTTTCATAAATTAGTGTAGCTGCATATTAAAACAGGAGCTACTTTAATGGTGTGAGAGAGTCTTTCATATTACTGTATTGAGGTTTAGTGCATGTTTTGACTTCTTAGAGTTAGAAAAGAGAATTTTTAAGGAGCATACAGTGCATTAACCTTTTGGTTCGTTTTCATCAGTGCTAGCTAAAAAGTGTAAAGTTAGACATCAGCAGAATTTTTTTTTTTTGCTTGCTTGACCAGTTCTTTAGAGACATCTTGTCACATAACGTGATTGATAGATAATACTAATGCACTAAATTGCAAGCAAAATTACATTGCAGTTATATTCAAAAAAACTAAATTAATCCGTTTGAAGCTGCATCTTAACACAAAATATTTTCCTGTTATTAAATTATCAGAATAGAACATGCACAGCATTAAAACCGCAAGATGTGAAACAACTGTTAAAGCAAGCACAAAAAAAATAAAGTTGAATTGAGACAGGAGATCTTAACACTAATGGAACTTATTGCTGAACTGACCATATATTGTCATCTCTTTTGGTAGCTGAAGTTCTAAGATTCCACCACTTTTAGTTCAAGAAAGTGTTTATCACAATGACTTAAAGAAGGCCTTCTCTAGTGTTTTGCTCCAGTTATTTATTATTGTCTCATAAAAGATTAAATATGATCCAGAAACAACCTCTTTTGCTTTTGTCTGTCCATATTTTACATTGTCAACTTGTAATGCAAGATATTTGACAATGAGAAATTTGTAATGTATTTGCTTTTCTAATTAATAATATAGTTAATATTGGAATACATTTATTTTTCCTCATCATAGTGATGTGTATGCTTGAAAAGTTAAGATGTTTATGGGGTGCTAATTTATTGTGATAAATTGTAGACAGATAGCTTTCAAGCTTTACCTCCCATGTACACAGCTACATATTACAGGTGCTGGTCATAAAATTAGAATATCGTGACAAAGTTGATTTATTTCAGTAATTCCATTCAAAAAGTAAAACTTGTATATTAGATTCATTCATTACACACAGACTGATGCATTTCAAATGTTTATTTCTTTTAATTTTGATGATTATAACTGACAACTAATGAAAGTCCCAAATTCAGTATCTCGGAAAATTAGAATATTGTGAAAAGGTTCAATATTGAAGACACCTGGTGCCACACTCTAATCAGCTAATTAACTCAAAACACCTGCAAAAGCCTTTAAATGGTCTCTCAGTCTAGTTCTGTAGGCTACACAATCATGGGGAAGACTGCTGACTTGACAGTTGCCCAAAAGACGGCCATTGACATCTTGCACAAGGAGGGCAAGACACAAAAGGTCATTGCTAAAGAGGCTGGCTGTTCACAGAGCTCTGTGTCCAAGCACATTAATAGAGAGGCGAAGGGAAGGACAAGATGTGGTAGAAAAAAGTGTACACGCAATAGGGATAACCGCACCCTGGAGAGGATTGTGAAACAAAACCCATTCAAAACTGTGGGGGAGATTCACAAAGAGTGGACTGCAGCTAGAGTCAGTGCTTCAAGAACCACAACACACAGACGTATGCAAGGCATGGGTTTCAGCTGTCGCATTTCTTGTGTCAAGCCACTCTTGAACAAGAGACAGCGTCAGAAGCATCTCGCCTGGGCTAAAGACAAAAAGGACTGGACTGCTGCTGAGTGGTCCAAAGTTATGTTCTCTGATGAAAGTAAATTTTGCATTTCCTTTGGAAATCAAGGTCCCAGAGTCTGGAGGAAGAGAGGAGAGGCACAGAATCCACGTTGCTCGAGGTCCAGTGTAAAGTTTCCACAGTCAGTGATGGTTTGGGGTGCCATATCATATGCTGGTGTTGGTCCATTGTGTTTTCTGAGGTCCAAGGTCAACGCAGCCGTCTACCAGGAAGTTTTAGAGCACTTAATGCTTCCTGCTGCTGATGAACTTTATGGAGATGCAGATTTCATTTTCCAACAGGACCTGGCACCTGCACACAGTGCCAAAGCTACCAGTACCTGGTTTAAGGACCATGGTATCCCTGTTCTTAATTGGCCAGCAAACTTGCCTGACCTTAACCCCATAGAAAATCAATGGGGTATTGTGAAGAGGAAGATGCAATACGCCAGACCCAACAATTCAGAAGAGTGGAAGGCCACTATCAGAGCAACATGGGCTCTCATAACACCTGTATATGTATTGCTAGAAAGCTGTGAATGAGCCAGAAATTGTCAAGACTGTTTAGCAAGCTGTTAGATAGGAAAAGGGTCTTGCTGAGGGACTAAAATTGCATGCATCAATGCTTCCAACGATAAGTCATCTGCTCCAACAGCCTTCCTATTCTTCATCCTCTTCATAGCTGTCCTTATTTCTCTGTTGCACTTCCTGGTTCACTGTCCCCACATCATCCAACCTTCTCTCTTTTACTCTTATTTTCTTCATTCATCAACCTCTCACAGTACTCTTTCCATCTGCTCAACACACTCCTCGCTTGTGAATATGTTTCCATCATTATCTTTTATGACCCTAACCTACTGCTTATCTTTCCCAGCTCGGTCCCTCTGTCTAGCCAATTGGTACAGGCCCTTTTCTCCCTCCTTGGTGTCCAATCTTTCAGACAACTCATCATATGCCTTATCTGTAACCTTTGCAACACCTTTCTTCACCTTGTGCCTTATCTCCTTGTACTCCTGTCTACTTTCTTCATCTCTCTGACTTATTCGTTAACCTCTTCCTCTCTATACTCTCCTGCATTTCCCTATTCCACCTCCAGGTTTCTTTGTCCTCATTCCATTGTCCAGATGTCACACCAAGCACCCTACTAGCTGTCTCCTTTACCACTTCTGTTGTAGTTGCCCAGCTATCTGATAACTCTTCACTGCCACCTAGTTTCCATCTTGCCTCCACCCTGAACTCGACATTTCAGCCTTCTACCATTTCATCCTAGGCTCTGCCATCACTCTTCTACTCTTCTTGATCTCCAGCTTTATCCTGCAGACTACCATACCTGGCTGCCTAACTTACAGAAAATGTGTATATACAGGTCTATACAGTGCTGATCTGCAGTCTATAAGGTGTTTTGAAAACTTATTGAGAAATATTATCACATCTTGGGTCAAAGTATTCATGGTATTGATTTAAGTCTATATAAAAAAAAGAAAAGTAAGAATCCAAATTGATTCTCCACCAAATATAACTCAGACATACCGTGAACGATAAGTAAGTTTTGAGATAAGAGAAGCTGCATGTATCCTAATGTTAATATGTTACCACCATTAGTGATGCACTAACGATCTGCAGGAAAGTTGTCAGTCTCTTAATTTTAAGCCTCCAAACTAACTTATTCACACCAACAGACCTTAAAGTAGAATTCAATATGTCCTTTTGCAATGCAGCAAGACTTGCAAATAAGGTAGAATGTGAACAGTACACATTTTACTGTATGATCCAGAGCATCCTAACACTGAAATAAGCCTTGTCTGAATATTCAGCAGAGTATATCCTGTGAGCCACTCTGAATGCAAACCAATGGGGACTACTTAAGAAAACCTTTGCAGTTTTAATCCCTTTTGAGGAGCTGACAGGGGAGATAAATTAATCTGATGTTGGTGTACTTAAACATCTTCTCACTAAAGTAAATGAGTTGGACATTGGTATTAAAACAAGCCAAAAAGCCTCCTTTCTGCTGTGAACAAATGTTTAGCAGTATGTAGACTAAGCTATTCTACTATACTAAATATTTTACTATTTGTAACCATGCTGCACCTTAGATATAAAGATAGATATGGATGATTACACCTCTTTTTTTCTGTGTGTGAGTGGAACAAATGCTATAATAGGACTTAAATTAGTCAGTAATTAAGGTTCATATATTTTTGTTGAAAATGGGTTAGCAATTTTAGGTGCTTCATTTGTTTTTACTTCTGTTTATTCTACTGTATTAGTATTTCTTTTTTTTTCTTAAGAGTTTCTGAAGCATGTAATGCTCATAACTTATGCACAAAGCTGCTTGTGAAAATGTAAATGTGACACTTAAACATGGCCATTCACTAGAATAACATGATTGAAAAGAAAGCAGAAGCAAAAGCACTGCTGTAAAGCTGTTTTACATGGCAGTTATAAAAAGTTGGTTATGTATAGAAATTTTATTTTAAAGTTGGTTTTTATGATGTGTATTTTATTAGAATTGATTTCCTTATTTAAAATGTTGTAACATTGCAGTGATTTACACTTTAAAGGAGAAGTTTAATATTCTTAAGTCAGTTATTTTGTTACAAGCACAGTGTATTTGCCACATAAAATTGTTTTATAGCACATTTTCATACAAAAAGTAGCTCAAAGTGCTTTACATAATGAAATAAAAGAAAAACAAAAGACAAAATAAGAAATTAAAATAAGACAACATTTGTTAACATAGAAAAGGAGTAAGGTTCGTTGGCCAGGGTGGACAGGGAAAAAAAAAAAAAATCTACAGGGGTTTCAGGACACGGGACCGCCCAGTCCCCTCTGGGCATTCTACCTCACATAAATGAAATAGTCCTCTTTGTAGTTAGGGTTCTCATGGAGTCACTTGATGTTAATGGTCATACAGACTTCTGGCTGTTAATCCATCCATCATTGTTGGAACCTCATGGTTCTTTCAGTTTATGCCACCACCAAAAGGATACTGGAAAAGGAAACCGAAGAGAGAGTAGGGGGTTAGTATAGATTTTAGAGCCACCATGAATAGTTATTATAATGAGTTGGATATACAGAATATCAGGATTTTATTTACAGTGAAGTTATGAGAAGGCCATGTTAAAATGTGTTTTTAGCAGTTTTTTTAAAGTGCTCCACTCTATTAGCTTGGCGAATTCCTATTGGCAGGCTATTCCAGGTTTTAGGTGCATAACAGCAGAAGGCCGCCTCACCACTTCTTTTAAGTTTTGTTCTTGGAATTCTAAGGAGACACTCATTTGAGGATTTGAGGTTACGATGTGGAATATAAGGTGTCATACATTCCGATAAATAAGGTGGGGCGAGATTATTTAAGGCTTTATAAACCATAAGCAGAATTTTAAACTTAACCAAATACATCCATTGTGAAGCAGCAAAGGTTTTAGTTTAAGAAAGTATGCCTTCTGTATTTGAGGCATCTTTGTGATAATGAAAGGAAACCAGAAATTATTTTATCACAGATTATTAGTACTATTTTTCTTGAGTTAAGAATACATTTCATTTTAGATTGACTTCTCAAAGCCCCTCTTCACCAAGCTACTGTATATTATGGTTGATAGCCTACCTTTACCTCTGCAATTCTGTTTTTTCAACAGACAAATGTGTGCTCAGATCATAAGATTTTTTTTCTAAGTGACACTGCCTTTTCATCCATTACATTATTTTAATTTACATATCAAAAAGAGTGTGTAAGCAGATTAAAGCATCACCAACCAACTCGCAATTTGTTTTTAATGTAACATGAATGCTCTTGCTAAAAATAGTAATAAAGGAATTGAGAATAATGTGTTTAAGTGAACAAGCCCACTGACATTTACTCATGCCAATCAATCTGTAAATACACTGGAGAACTGTGACTATGCGGGTTAGCTCCAAGATAAGCTGGGCAGATGAGGACAAATACGTTGCAGACAAATGGCAGGTGTAAAAAGTAACAAAGTGCTTTCATTAAAACTCCAAAAACAAGCTTCTCAAAAGTACATTGCTCAAAAAGTCTTCCATAATAAATAAATAATCCTTTAAAGTCAGTGAACATGTGGAGGTTAAAAACAATCCCATAAATTATCCATTTAAAAACTAGGCTAAAATCCTAAGGCAAGGACCTAACGTGTCTTTTAAATTCACTTCACTGGTACATCTCTTGAACCCCTGGCATCTCCTCTCCTTATCCTGATTTGGACCTGGCAGAGCAAAGGGATGCCTGTCAATAGACACAGCCATCCTTCCCAAGGTTCGGGTCAGTACTGCTCCATGACATCTAGTAAGGCACCACATCCAAACCTCTTATGAAGGCTTGCGTCCCTGTAGCCATCTGTGAACCCGGCAGGAGTCCCAATCTAAACCTCCCCAAGTTCCGCTGCCTTTCCTAAACTTGCCGGGAAGTGAACCACTTGTCACTCCCCACTTAATCTAAAAGCTCAGTGGGAGTGACTCTCTTCAGCCCTGAGCATCGGCTGCGTGCTCTCCTCCCAGCTGCCTGTGTTATCTCATTCGCTCGCTTGGTCAGTGGCTCTCCATTGCACCGGCTCTTCTGCATTCCTGCCTTCTTTTCTCTCATTTTTTAACTCTGTTGTTTCTTCCCTTTTATTTTCTTCGCGTCTCTCATCTGCCATGCTGGTTCTCCCTTGTATGCCTCTGTGGGCACAGCCCCTCAATAGTGAACTGTGGAAAGTCAGTGAAGCAATCAAGACAGACCACACCCTCACGTGTAGGTGTGCTCCACCACAATCGCCCTATTAACTTCCCGCTGCAACTTGAGCAAGCACAAACACACTGAGATCCTGTCAGCTATTTATTTAAAACTGATCTCAACTGCTTAGCTGCGGACCTGTTATTCCACAAGAATGTGCAAATTAATGGACTATGTTGCTGTGAGGCCAGAATGACAGCTCTGCTCTATCCCTGTGGCTACGATAAAGCCTCAGTACTGAACCTGTTTAACTTCAGCCCGATTAAACTTGGAGAATAAAGTAAATTAAGTAGCTACAATTCACCTATGTGTGTGGTTACTCAGCGGTCTGAGGATTGCTCCTGCCTATCACCTGCCCCATGATTCTTCCCCGGATAACCTCGTTAGGAAGATGGATGGATGCCTATAACCAGGATTTGAAGTGGGCTTAGCAGTACCTCATGCTTGTCCCAGCCCTGCTCTTCAATACTATATACTGTGTTTTAAAAGTGATGTCTTCGTGGTAGTGCTGGGCGATATGACCAAAATTCTATATAATTTTTTTTTTCAAAATTATACTGGTTTCACAGTATTCAACGATATTTTTTTCCCATGCATGCGTTGGATGTTAACTGCATTTTCCACTGCAATTACTGCAGTAGACTGGCAAAGGATAACCTATTCCACTGTCCTGAGAATTGTACATTGTACAAAAAAAACATTTTAATGTGCACACAAGTATTAATACTGGTTTGCATGGCCCCATAAAGTGATAATTTTGAAGGGGTGGCATTAATGCCACATTGCATGACAGTAGCAGTGAAAATATAGAATCATTTTTTTTTTTTTTTTTTAATTTTGTGAATAACTTAAACTATAATTTTGACATTTTCAACCATCCAAAGAGGCATTTAGACTTAGTAAAATATTCAGAGGTGCTTGTGAAAAGTTGTTTTGCACTGAACATGTCTTAGAAAAGGAATAAATAGTGAATATTTTTTATGAACCACCTACACTTTCTGTTAATGTTAACAATCTCTGTCCACTGACACGATAAAGTGACGTTTTAAACAACTTTACCATCATTAAACTGTATAATATTTAAACTAATAAATAATAACAATAAAATAAATAGTGCACCTTCCAGTAATACTATTACTTCAAGGCTTCAAAAATAAAACAAGTGTAACTTGATGATGACATCTTTACCAACTGAACCATCCATCCATCCATCCATCCATTATCCAACCTGCTATATCCTAACACAGGGTCACGGGGCTCTGCTGGAGCCAGTCCCAGCCAACACATAGTGCAAGGCAGGAACAAATCCCGGGCAGGGTGCCAGTCCACCACAGGGCACACACGCACACACTAGGGACAATTTAGGATTGCCAATGCACCAAACCTGCATGTCTTTGGACTGTGGGAGCACCCGGAAACCCACGCAGACATGGGGAGAACATGCAAACTCCACGAATAAGTGAACCGGGTCTCCTTACTGTGAGGCAGCAGTGCTGCCACTGTGCCGCCCCAGCTGAACCATCATTAGGGCAAATTGCATTAATTATGGACCTTGCTTCAAGCTCGGCCTGCAGGAATGCATGGTGGACTGGCTGTCTTTGTGAGACAGGTGTGCAGGGGTGACTGTTGCGGTTTGTACCTCGTGTCATCGTAAGTGTCGGTCGTCCCAGGTGAAAGTTGCCATGGGTGCAGCTGCTACATGAATGTGTTCAGCACCACAATCAGCTGGGGACCGATCAGCTGATCCCAGTACGTCACTATCGTTTTTGATGTCCATCTCCAGATCACTTGCATCAAAGTTGGAGCCCGACAAGTCCGAATCTGATTCAGTGATAATATGCAAACTGTCATCCACAGATTATTTTGCTTTGAGCATTCACTTTGGTATCTGTCCACATGCCATTTTATAAGCTGTTTGCTCTTCGCTACTCATGCACATGCAGGGAATCAAGGTCAAATCAACAAAGCTAACTTCCCTTCTAGCAAAAGTGTTTCGAAAAGAGCTGTAACAACAAGATCACTGATTTCTATCGATCACTAGCTAGACTGAGGCATCTCACAATGTGGGAGTTTCCGGCAACGTATCGTACTGCATCGCTTGGATCGCTCGTCCCACAGAAATGTTCGCTTGCCGCGCCAACTTGAAAATTGATATTTTACACAATTTTATATAAATTGTCTCGCTTTTGACATCGTAACTTTGAAATATCTAAGTTGAACCATCGTAAGTAGAGTTCTACCTGTACTGACTGATAATAGAGATAACAGAAAACTGATTATACACACATTCATTGTACATTTCTTATTACTATAGTGTGTTTTTACTACCATTACTTAAAACAGTTTATTATTTTAATAACTATTATATACCTATGGCTGTGTGAAGCCTGTGTCCAAAGCACTGGTGCTCTAAAGCATGTTTACGGCTAAGATGATGCAGCAGATTGCTTGTGTTGCCACCTCCGGTGACAACTTTAGCTCAACAGCATTTGCAATAAATAGTTGTTTGGTCCACATCCGACCTTTTAAAACCAAAGTATCTCCAGACAACAGACACAGCTACTTTTTTTGGCAAAACATCTTCTGTGTCATCATGTTCAACTTTATCGTCTTCTGCAGCTTAAGTTTCAGAATGTTCTGTGTCCATTTTCACCACTCAGTACCTCCACGAACGCATGTACTCCATTGCATGTGTGTTTAGCAGTGTAGCAGTGAAAAAGGTCCCCCCTTAAACAGTTTCCTGCTGTGCCACATTCCGAACGTTGTTTAGGAAATTTAAACTGGTGTTTAAATTCAAAAATAAAAAACGTTTTTCAGTATGAACCAGTATACCTCCCAGCCCTACTTCATGGTGGTGGCTGTCATTAGTGATACACTTTTTGAGACGATTTTTGAATGCTCGCATGTCTCATTCAGCCATTTCAAGGGGAATAGCAGTGATTTTGTGGCAAACAGCTTCCTTGAGGACTTCTAGTTTTTGAGGTTGTTGTGTATACCTTCAACTTGAGAGAACCCCTCCAGCCCCCAAGAAAAAAATCCCACAGTGCAAGATCATGTGAACATGAAGGCCACCTGACATCGCTGCGCAGGGAGATCAGCTTCCCCGGAAACATCTCCTGCAAAACTTGCATGGATCTCCGCACTGTATGAGCTGTTGCTCGATCCTGTTGAAACAAGGCATAGGCCAAATCCATTTTTTCCAGTTGGGGCCACAAAAAGTTCTCTAGCATTTGGATGCAGCGTTCTGAAGTAACGGTGACCATTGCTCCCCCCTCCTCAAAAAAGTAAGGGCCTACAATGGCAAGTTCTGCATTGACACACCAAACTGTAACATGCTTACTGTGCAGGGGTCTCTGGTAAAGTTCATGAATGTTGGGTTCAACACAGTAGTGAAAATTTTGCTTATTTACACAACCATTCAAACGGAAATGGGCCTTGTCGCAGCACATGACAATGGCATCTCAATGAATGGTTTGCAGAATATTCACACACAACTCTGTACCTCTCTCCCAGTCTCTCTCTGTGAGTTCCTGCATTACCATCATTTTGTAAGGATGGAAATTAAAGTCCTCTTGCAAAATCCTCCTCAAAGACATGTTGGAAATTGCCTAAGGCAGAAGCATGTTTGCATGCTGAACATCTAGGAGACTGCAAAATTGATGCCCTTACATCTTGGATGTCTTCAGGCGTTCGTACAGTCAAAGGACGGCCTGGAGATTTTCTGTTCAATGTTGTACCCGTCTGCCTAAATTTATCCACCCTCTGAAGAATCGTTTTCCGATTTGGCATGTCACTGTTAGTAGGAATGCTGAAGTTTGTTCTGAAGGCACGTTGTGTAGTGATGATGAATTTGTTGTTTTTGAAGAATGCTTCAACAGTGAAAGTACGGTGCGCACTGGACCAAGGCATGTTGCCGACTGAAAATTACAGGGGATCGCCTATCAGAGGACCTCCCACCCCAACCCACTTGGTTGCTTCTACCTCACACAATGACCTTGAGAAAAGTGGTACTTTATTTTGACTCGCCCTGTACCAATATCCGTGTGCTTCGAACTCGAAGAGGAGGATGGACTTAGCCTTAAAAGTCATGCAAAATATAAAATTCATTGCGAGGATGACAAAAGTACAGCCAGTATTTTGGTTCCACTTAAAGCATTGCCTATAATGTCTGTTTAGTTCTTATTGCGTGCTACGGATCTGCTCAAGATTCTCTCTCTTTGAAGCACATACCTTCATTATCAACATGATACCTTCAAGCTGAAGTCAGAACTATACCTATCCACATGGTGAATTCTTTAAAACTCGCATACTAACCCCTCTGCAAATTTTATACTAACAGTCGATTAAATTTGACATATCATTTAAAACATCTGCTTTGTGCAGGGCAAAAGTAATTTTTCCAACAATGTTCACAGACTATTTAACTTTTTATTGACTATATCACAATTCTAGTGGGTCACAAGTTTACATACACTTTATTAATATCTGATAACACTGCCTTTTAATTGTTAACTTGAGCCAAATGTTTTGGGTCGCCTTCCACAAGCCTCTTACTATAAGTTGCTCCAGAATATAAGTAAATTAGCTTTTTTCCAGGGGGTTGCTGCCTATCTTAGTTAATTTATGTAGTAAATTGCAGTATCATATTTTCTGCAAAAACAAAACCTGTCAATGTTGTTTCAAAGCTGATAAAATAAAAAGAAGGCCTAAAGCATTTTGTTGTAGCTAATTTGAGGTAAATTGATCTGGTGTTTTTAATTTTCATAAAGTGGGGTAGGAGTTACATTTTTACTATATATCTGTATTAAATCTGTTTCTTTATGTTCTTCTCTATGTAAACATGAAAAGAGTTTTTTTTTTTTAGCTGGAGTCCTAGAAAAGAAAAAGATCAGATAATGAGACTAACAGGTAAATTAACATTTGTAATTGCTTTTAATTATTGTTTAAGATATTTAATACAAGTTGTATTGTAGAATTGAATTGTACTTTATTGGTAGACAATTTAGACCACAGGGTTTTGAGTTGGAATTATAAGAGACGAAACAACTGCAAAATACAACTCGCAACACAATATACAGTATACGACATAATCACAACACTATATATAACAGCAGTGTAGGTGTACAGATAGTATACTAGTATAGTACCTGTGAAGCATTGCTGATTGACACATCTCCGATAGGAAGTAATTTACTAGAGTGACTACAGTAGGAAAGAAACCTTGTAATGGCAATTGTTGAAGTACCCATATGATTGAGGTCTTTAGGTATAGTGTCTGTTCACATACTCACCCAAGATGTATACAAAACCCGTCAAGCACTCCACATGGCACATTACGGTTTGATTTGAATGAGATGATGTACTGACAAACCAGTAGATGCAAGATGCCTTTCAATAATGGCTTTATACAATTGGAACAAAATTAGTTGTGGCAGGTTCAAATTTTTAAACTGGTAGCGATAAACTTGGCTGTTGAGCTTTTCTGATCACTGTGCAAGTAATAATGAAGTCAGTAAATTTAAATGATTAAAAGTGATATTTTTAACAAGGGATGCAGGATGATACAAATATCAACTAAAATTCGTAACAGCCATTCTGTTTTTACTTTATTCAGGTCTAGATTGTTTAGTACACACCAACTTACTTCCAGGTTGACCTTCATCTGATGTAGCACTCTATCTCCATTTTTGCACAGTCATGGGAGTGTTATTAGAAAGGTTCAGAAGTTTTAAAGAGGGGTCATTGTAGTAGTAGTTTTTGTATAGAATGAGAAAAGCAGAGGAGAAGATACCTAACATACATACCCCTAGGTGTCCAGTGGATTGAATTGGAATTTGTGAAACAGCACAATTCAGTATTGATAGGCATTTCTTTGTAATTTCAATATGTACATTGCAAAATTTTGTTTTCATATTCATTATATCAACAAATACAGTATTTCTTAGAAATTATTAGTAAAATTGACAAATGAGAACAACTTAGCATATTTGTTAGCTAGTCAAGTTGTCCCAGTATCTCATTCAGATACTGTATTTTCACCCTCACTAATGCGACATAATTTTTAAAAAGTCATGTTTGTGTTTAGAACACTAAATATTATATATATAATGTCACTGTTAATAACATATTTTCAACAATACTACATTATTTACTCATCACCATAGTGTATTGCCAATTGTACTGTAAAGCCAGTTAGCTTTTTTCACATGCATTAAAGAACTTAAAATATTTATGGCTAAAGATGCTTTTTCATCATGTGAATTATTTTATTTCTGTGAAATGTTCTTTGAGTTAACTGATTAACTATCTAATTTTATTTTTAACTCATATTGTGGCATTCTGCAGTAACACATTCATCTTTATTCCGAATTTTGTATCTTGTAGCTGTATGTCTGTACCACATGTCACAAAAATGTGAATGACTTTGAAGTCTTTTTATAATTTACAGTATTTCCCAGCACTTTATTGTGAACACTAATAGCAGCTATGTTACTCAGAAAATAACACTTGAGTTTCAATTGTTACCCTAAGTAATTTTTAGAGCTGATTTTTCCAATGTATTTTAATGCATTACAGATTTTAGGGATACATTCTCAAATATACAAGTTGCAGACTACAAATATATTAAGTGAGTTTTGCTCACCATTCTAATATGTTTTTTCACAGGTGTAAAGCTCGCTTTGGTTCTTGTGGTTTTAATAATTGCCGTTTATATTGCTTCAGAAGTATTTGAGTTCAAAGGCAGCTTAGAAAATCTGTTTGGTGAGTAATTCTTGCTTCTCAGTGATTTGGCAAAAATTTTATTTTTTAACTGTTGGTGTGTTTTGTGCTAATTATTTCCGGTCTTTAGGTTACAAATACTAATCATTCTAACACCAGTCTGTTAAATTCTTTTATGCTCCAGAAGGACTTTTTTTTTTTTTTTGCTGCTTTATTGCTATTGTCTTTAGAAGGCTTTAACCTGGAAGGGTGGGAGGGGGATATTTCAATACACAAGTTATTTTGTATTTATAATGTAGTTATGAGCCAGTGGATATTTTTTATCGTTTAGTTTGAAGTGCAGCACATTGGCATTTTGTGAATGTAGTTCTAGGACGCCCTGCACTGTTCTAAGGAATGCCTCCTAGAAGGTACTGTGTGTCACTTCCCAGATACTTTACTGTATAACCCTGACCCTCATTCAGTGTTGCATTTTCATCTTCAAATCAGCTAAATGTTTACATTTTTAAACCCTAATAAATACATTAATAATTAATTTGTAAAATGTATGTATTTTTCAAAAAGTGGCACAATTTAAGTATTTTAACTCATCTTTAGTTACTCTCCTTACAGTTTGGCTTACCCTTTGAATCTCCACCCTGTTTAATTTAAATGATTGATCATATTATACATACTGTATTTCCATTTATGAAAAAAAGTGTGAAGGGCGTTTTATTTTTTTAAACCGGTTCTGTCAAGGTAACTGTACATAATATTCTATATGGAAGCAAATGCCAAGGTTTGCAGTTTGTACACTTAAAAGAAATGTCAGAATTATTTTATTTGGCTTCCTTTTTTTTGCTTCTAATATGAAAATGGCGTGAAGGCCATCTCATTATATACTGCTCAAAAAAATTAAAGGAACACTGTTTTTTCCCTAGTTTTGCATTTGGCTACAGTCATTGTCACTACTGGTGATATCTAGTCCCTACAGAGGTTGCACAGGTAGTCCAACCTCTCCAGGATGGCACATCAATACGTGTCATTGCCAGAAGGTTTGCTGTGTCTCCCTGCACAGTCTTAAGGACATGCAGGAGTTTTCAGGAGGCAGGCAGTTACTCTAGGAGAGCTGGACAGGACGGTAGAAGGTCTGTAACGCATCAGCAGGACCGCTATCTGCTTCTTTGGGCAAGGAGGAACAGGATGAGCACTGCCAGACCCCAACAAAATGACCTCAGTAGGCCACTGGTGTGAATTATTGAGATCTGATGTGTTTTCAAATTGTTCCTTTAATTTTTTTTGAGCAGTTAATTTAAAACAAATTATGTCTGTTGAAAGCATGCATGTATGTATGTAATATAGTGTACTTAAGTTTCATATAGTTTTTGAGGTGTTCACTTTTATTAAAAAAATTAGTGGTAGAAGTTGCATTGATGACAAAGATTATAAGGCTAAAATTAATCTGAAAATTCTAATTTCTCATAATTTTACCATGTTTAATGAGAATTTAAACCTCAAAGCAATATTGTAAACAATGTGCTGGGGAAAAAACAAAAAATATTTTTGTATGAAATAAAGAAATTGAATCCAAAATGAGTTGGATGGCACTTGGTAGGTTACTTTGGTCATTAAAAAATTTTTAATTATAGGCTTCTTAAATCAGTGTGGTCATCCACTGCACCCCACCATTGATATTATCAAAAACGGGAAATATTCTGTGTTAATAAGTCACCCCAAATTGCATGTTTATTGGATATTTAAATTAGTCATTTTTTTAAAACTTGGAACTATCATTAGAAATGTACTGTATATGTTTGTGTGTGCTAAATAAGTAGGCAATATTTTACTTTAATTTGCAGTTTATTTTAATTTGTGTCATCTCATGATAGTCTGTAATATGTGTGCTCTTATTTTGTTTTTCCAGTGAGATCAATGATAGATGCACGACGTAAGTATATGCACTATTTATTAAGTGTGAAGTTGCATTCTTTACCTTGGTAGTGCCCCAACACAATAAATTAACAATTGCATCGAACAAATGGATTAAATTCCTTTTGAGAAGGTGCATACATTAATAGTTGTGTTCATTTTCATCTGATGCTTTTTTGTTTATGAAGTGTTTGTTTTTTTAGATTCTCTGAACTTGAATATCTTTTGAGCTTGCACTTTAAAGTCTTATTGCTTCACTAAACAGTCAGTCCACTTCAAGTGTATACCTCAGATGAAAAAGCCAAGTTTCACTGAAGGTCTGGAAATGATAATGTAAAAGTACTAAAGCCTTACTGCATTTGTTTAAGCATATTACCATACTTCCCACAAAGGATTTTTGGTGTCCCATTGATGTAATGGGTGTATTGAATTAATACTTTCTTGTACAAGAAAACATGCCTAACAAACTTTTAAAACACATCCGACATATGTAGTTTTTCTAATGATATGGTTGTTTTGTTCTGGGTGTATTTTGTAAAAGAGGAACTGTAGAATACATCCTGTGTTATTATTGGCTTTTTTTTTTAAACTTAACAGTTCTGCATCAAGTGATGATACGAATAGTTGCATATCACATGACGCACACAAAGTAATTGCTCTCAGTTTGTTTATGGCCTTTTTTTTTTTTTTTTTAAAAACCCAAAGGTTACTAAATGTCAGTTTTAACCTAGTAGTTTGCGAGTGAAACTGTCCTGTTAGGACATACTGTATTTAGTCATTCAGTGCTGTGTTTTTTTTTTTTTTTTTAAATTGTCTGCAATATTTGTACAGTCCACTGGGTGTCAATATTCACAATGTGTTTCTCCAAGTAGTTTCAAAACAATTTACTCAAAAAGTGTTAAGTTCAGAGATTGTAGCTGAATCAAAAGGATCCAGTGTAAAAAAACAAAATGAAAGGCAATATTTTTTTATTTGCAAATAAGGCACTCTGCAAGGAGTGAGGCATAAAACAGAAATGGGAGATTCTGTATGCTTCTGATATTTACAGTGCAGAGAAAAAATATTTATCCCCTTTCCAATTTCCTTAATTGCAAATTTCTGACAGATTATGCAATAAAGAGCACAGTGTGGAATAACAGACATTTCTTAGAATGGTTAACAGTCAGTATTATGCAAAGAAAATAATTGCTGCCTAATTAAATTGGCTCAAAGTCATGGTTGGCAGACTGAGCCAGTCTTGTTTTGCTCCCTATCATCAGAATCAAGTTGCCAACATAGAGATTCAGCAGACATATAATGCCATGAGCAAAGGAGGTTTCTGATTATATAAACAAAAATGTTTATTGGTCACTATTAAATGTGCTACAAAACACTGTGAGCATGGGAAAGGTGCTATGTAAATAAAATGTATTATTAAAGTAATTTCTGGGGCATTTGATGTCTCCTGAGCAACAGTCGGAGCTATATTTGCCAAATGAAAAATACTAGAAGCAGTAGTGAAGGTGCCAAGGAATGGATGGCCTGTCAAAGGTTTGTACAAGAGTGTAGCTGGAAATCACGCAGAAAGTTTGAAAAAGACTTAACTAAAACACCATAACAACTGCAAGCTTGCCTTGTCCCAGGGGAGGTCGGTGCTAATTACTCTGTACAAAAAACATTATTTTTGTACATTTATAATGCAGCATACAGTGTCATTGTCAGAAAAATTGACCATTCATATTTTTGATGTGAAATTTTAAAATTTGTAAGCCATTTGTATATTTAACTCGGGGAAGGATTCATAATTTTAATGTTGCCTTTGTTGGTTTGAAAAGTGTAAAGAATTGTTCACATTGTACTAAAAATGTGTATACTTTTTCTGCTAGTTTTTCTTGAGGTTTTGTAGGTGTGAGCAGTGTTAACATTGGAGAAAGATTAAAGTGTGCACTCTAATAAATATTATAGAAACTTCAGACTATTGTTTGGGTCCTTCATGTGCCTCCCACCATACAATCTTCAAATTGTTAAACAAGTGCTGCATTAATTAGTAAACTCTTTTGACAGATACAATGTAACATTGCCTAATATCCTCAAAACTATTTTTTGTGTTTTTATTTTTAGTTCACGTGCTGCTTTAGCACTGTGAATGTCAATTTAGTCTGTGTTTTGTGAGGACAATTTTGACCCATTAGCTGAGGGGAAAAAAGACTCATAATTTTAGTTCCAAATATTATTAATTTTCTTGAATAGGAAAAATAAAGTCTTGAAGTCTCCCAAGGCAAGAACTAAAGATAATTAATACATTCCCCTTGATAAAATGAACATGTTCTACAGATCTGCATGTAATAGAATACTGCCTGTCACTCTGAATATAATCACATAACATCACAGAGCTGTAAAAAGAACACTTTAATGATACCTTCATATTTTTTAATACAGTTTAATTTAATAAGGCAGTTTTTATACTGAAACATAAGACATTTGTCCATACATTCCCTTACAGTTTGGTAAAGCTTTAATCTGTTCTTACATGATCTTCAGAGGATTATCTAGAACACATAACAAACTGAACAATTACAACAGCCCCACCCCAATAGTTTGGTCCTACGATATTGTGAGTGTTATTTGAGATCACAAGGGGGCAACCTTGCTCTGAAGCTTTCAGGCCAACGGTGAAGGTAATGTAAATTTAGCTTGAAGGATTTTTGAGCTACCTAACCTTAATTTGTTTTACTGTACTCAGATTCTTTTTCTTTCTCTTTTAACTGAAATTGAAGACTGTGGTAAATGTGAGGACAGGAAATATGAATAGCTAAGAATCATTTTGTTATAAGCAGATTGTTATTTTTTTTTTTCCCCTCAATCATTTATTAAAATGATAAACTATGAAAAACGTCTCTTGAAATTCGGATGCTCGGGGCAAGATCTAAATGTATTAAGCTGCAGGTAAACAAAGGTGGAAACTGAATCTACTTTGATACAAACAAAATTGTTGTTTATAAAGGGAAGGCTCTTTTGAAGCTGAAATAAACGATTGCCTGAAATTTGTAACAATGTTTATTCAAAGATGGGCCGATTTAAAGATATTCTAACCAGTCAAATTACTATAACATGAAAAAAATATGCTGTATTAAGAAAAAGGAAATTCAGTTTAATGTATACATATTTGTATTTATTTTGCAGCTACAAAACCTCCAAGATACAAGTGTGGCCTTTCCAAGGCATGCCCAGAGAAACATTTTGCATTCAAATTAGCTAGTGGTGCTGCTGGTGTCGTTGGGCCAAAGATTTGTTTTGAAGACAACATGTAAGCATAATAGCTTAAATAGTATAATTATCCAGCAGGCCTTTTTGAGTATTTTTTAGCATGCTTTTTTTCTTTTACATAGAAATGCATTAAAACAAAAAAAATGCATAAAAATAAAAATTAAGTGTATTTATTAAATTGTTGAGTAATAATTGTGTAGTGGTGGTTTACATGAAAGGTCTGTTTCTAAATATGTTCAAAGTCACTGACTGTACTTTTATTTTAAATGCAATGAAATATCTCTGAATCTTAATGCATTAATTGGTATACTTTAAAATTATTCCCAGTGTGATGAGTGGTGTTAAGAACAATGTTGGACGAGGGATGAATATCGCCTTAGTAAATGGTAAGTTTGCCTTTCTTCCAACTGCGGCTGCAATTCAGGACTGCTGTTTTAACAAAAATACATTATAAACAAATAGCAAACTTGGGTGGGAATAACTTCTGCTTTTTTATGTCTAGTAAACTGGGTTTAATTTCTGTTTGCTTCTCTGTCAAAGCCAGCTGAGCTTTATTTTGCTCTTACATTAGTTTTTTCACTTTTTTATGTCAGAAGACATTTCTGAAACATTTAAAGAACCTAAAAATACATAACACATATACAGTAGTTAATAACTTTTGAATTGTAATAATTTGAATAACTGATTCATCAAATCAAATCTTTGTCCTCCTTGACATTGTAAAAGTGAGTTTTTCTATAAATCAGCAATTCTATGTGCATTTAAGCTGTACTCTAGAACATTTATAGTGAAAGCACAATCCTAGCATGAAGTTTCCATTAAATGCAACAGCTGTCCTTCAAGAAGCGTTATATTATTCTTAATGTAGCAGATAAACACCAGTGTTGTTGTGGTGACCGCTGCGTGATCCCACAGCTTTTTGACCTTGGTTTAAATCCTGGCCTGGTCAGTATTATACTTAGAAAAGATGCACGAGACAGGGTATGTAGAAACTAATTATTTTGATTTCATCTCACATCCTAAAGACATGAATATTTGCATTTAAACAGGCCCTTTATTTTATGGTAAGCATGTCTCTTTTTTCCTTAGTGGTACACTAGTGTTCTTTCCATGTTTTTGTTCTTGTCCCGCATAGGCTGTGGTTTCATGAGATTCTATAAGGTAATAAATGGTTTTGAAAAATAATTGGAGCAAGTGTATTTATTAAACTGATGCTTCTGAGGCTCAGTCTCTTGGTGACCTGGGACTGAAAGAATGGGATAGTAAATGGACGAGAAGGTTGATTAAACTCTTAAAAATGAAATAAATAAAAAAAATCAAGATATATTCAAGACATAAATTGCTTGGCAAGAGAGTGCGTAGTTAAAATAATAAGAATAGTTAAATTTTGGTTAACATACATGGGTTAGTGCCTGTAGTAGCAGTGAGATACTGGACACATCAATTCAGGCGTTGAGAGGAGTAGAAAATGTTTCAGTCCATAGTTAACTTCAAGAAATACCTCTTTATCAATAGATTGGAAGCAGAATGTTATAAGCATATGACACCTATTCCATAGTTTGGGATTAAAACCTAAGTAAATGGTCAACCTGTTTTTTTTTAAATACTCCATCTTAAAATTTTATATAAAAAAATCTGTTACTAACCCTGTGTTTGTAGGACTAATGAAGAAAAAAAAATTCATATTTTTTTGTAGGAAGTAAGAACCAAAACTGAGTAAGCAGCAAACAATATGAAAATGTCCATGGAAAAAATCTGTTCACACATACTGCTTAATCTATATGTTGCTCACAATATCCCAAACATGTATTTTATCTAAAATATTGTTAAATTTCTTCTAGAAAATCATATTGTGAATGGCATCTTGCACTTTAAAAAAAAAACTGTTTTAGGAAGTAGATGGGTAGATATAATTGCATTTTCCTTTATAGTTAATATTATTTTATCTTCCCAGTTAACCTGTTTAAGGATTTCGGAATGTTAGGTTTATTTTATGATGTAATCCTAGTAATTTTACAGGTTATATTAAAGTTTTCTGTTTTTGTTCTTGTTCTTAAATTACCTTGTAAAGTTTAGGCACTAAGGCAAAGTATGTGATTTCAAATTAAGATCTATTGACTATCTTACTTTTCTGAAGATGTCATTGTCTTTGCTGTGGTGCACATAATAGGCTCCAAATGCAAAAGCACAGGCTAAAACTATAATTAGGGTTTCATAGTATTAACCAAAGAACAAAACAAAAAATCTAGCAACAAACGATGCCAATGTGCATTTTAACTGTACATTTTGTGTCTCAAATATAAATTGCTTGTTAATACTTGATCACTTATTTTTGGCTTGTGTTAACTGTAATGGACCCTCTGAATCTAGTCAATTATTTACATAGTTCTTCCCCTTGTTTTTCATTACTGTGAATAATACAGTTTTAACTTGGGAACATTTTTTTGTTTTAAGGCAAAACTGGAGACTTGATAGATACAAAATATTATGACATGTGGGCTGGAGGTAAGACTCTTTTAAATTAAAATGTTTTATTTGCCTGATATACTGGAGATTGTAATGAATATTTCCTCTGCAGATGTGAAGCCTTTAATTGAGTTCCTCAAGACAATAGAGGAAGGAACAATTGTATTAATTGCTACTTTTGATGATGGTGCTACTAAGTAAGTATATATGTTTAAATAGTAATTATTTACTAATTAAAAGTCTGGACTTTTTTAATATTTGGTTTTAAAAAAACATGCCCCATTTCTTCTAAAAAAATGTTTTTTTGTTTTTTTTAATGAATATAAGTATTTTGATGATAATTATAGAAATTGTTTTCTAATTGTTTATATTTGCTGCAGATTTTGAAATTAAGTATTTATTTGTTTATTTTTGCAGGCTAAATGATGAAGCAAGAAAGCTGTTAAGTGATTTAGGTAGTTCAAGTGTTAGCACTCTGGCCTTTCGGGACAATTGGATTTTTGTTGGAGGGAAAGGAATTAAAACAAAAAGCCCATTTGAACAGGTAAATTGTCTTCCAGAAATGTTTTAACAATTAAATGTTTTTAATTACCTTGGTTTAGGTGCCCCGGTAGTGGATGCCTTTAGCACATAGTGAAATAAAGGTCTTAGTTTTGATCAGTTAGAGAAACATAGTGAATTTAAAATCAGACGTTCCACCAATAATTAACATTTATTAATTACAGTTCAATTTGACATGGCCTTGCTAGAAAAAAAAGTTGGGTATAAAGTTGTATTAATTTTTAACAACTTCCCATATAAATATCCAAGACTTGCTGTTTCTTAAATTATGTCGGTCTTTTATTGTGTGATTATTAAAGGCATGTCCTTTATTCACAGTGAAAAAGTACAGAAATGTGCATCATGTAAAGAATATATTGTGCAACATTTATAACATCTCTCACAACGGTCTGATATTTAAAAGTAGTATAATCCCCTGTTTAACTCTATTTACATTGCATGGAAATTCATACTCTGTGTTTATGCATTGCAGTTCAGGGTGGCAGAGCTACTCTTAACACGTTCTTTTAATCTGGAGTTTGAGGTAGTTATTTGTGTGGAACCTCTGACATTGCATTCATTTATATGGCCAAACACAATTTGTCCAGCTACAAAAAAATATTTGAATTGCTTGCCTGTTAATAGTTTTACCTCTACCATTATATTGCTTCAATGAGTACCCAATTAAATTGTAAACATCTCTTTAATAATCTGCACAAACTAAGGAAATGCCTTTGTTAAGCCTTTTACTAACTCATGTATAGTACTTCCCTTCTTTCCACATCAGAATGCTTGTATAGAGTACTTAAAATATTCATCTTTTAAGCTTAACAGCCATTAACTTATTTTTAATGAGCATTTTTCATTTTTAAAAGTATATAATGTAAACTACTGCTTAAACTCATTTTACCAAGATATGTTTATTGTAGGTGTTGAGTACTCACCTTGATTGTGTGACTCTCAGAATGCCAATCAAAAGATGCAGGTTGGCAATTTAAAATGCCTTCCAGGGCAGAGAGGTTTATCCCAAAATGCATCATCCTCAGCTTAAACAATTATGTGCCCCACAAACTAGGAAATGTTCATTTTATATCTCTTACCCAACAAATGTCAGTTACTAGCATTTATCTACAGTGTGGTGATATATAGACTTGCCACAAATATTTTCTACTCAAAATCAAAACTCCTCGTGCGTGTAACTTTAGTCTGAAGCCAAAATCTTGAATTACTTTACTTTAATTGATCCATGACTAAAGAGGGTATGCTCAGCAGATTCATTTATAGCTCCTCTATGGCTACTTTTACTCATGTTATAATTCTCTTCTTCAAAAGGAATCTCACTAGCAGAGCAAAATAGTAAAGTGTTGACAGACCTTACCTGTGGCACTGTGTCAGTCAAATGGATTTTTTTTTTGTTTTTCTTTTCCCTGTAACATTGGTGTGGGGGATGATTTTTGGGCAAAATGAAAACCTCCATTTTTTTTTTTTCATTGTAGTTTGCTTATATGGTATTCCATTTTTTGTTGTGTTTTTTTTTTTTCAATTTGTAACAGATCATTTTGACTATTTTTTTTGTTTCTTTTCAGCATATTAAAAATAATAGAGACACTAATAAATATGAAGGCTGGCCAGAGGTTTTGGAAATGGAAGGTTGCATCCCTCAGAAACAAGACTAGAATTCTGGTGCAAGAATGTCAAATAGTGTGTGTGTTTGTGTATTTATATAAAAATCATCTAAGGACGTAGAGACAAAGTTTGTACAAACTAGTGTAGCAGGAAGTTAATATCAGTGCTGAAGATTCACTCTGTATGTTCTACAGGCATTAGCTTCTGAAAGAATTACTAATAGTAATTGTTTGAAGGCTTTTATTGTTTTTTTGTAACATTGTCAGTACATTCTTCTCAGCTGTTAGTTTTTGATTAAATGCAAAACTTTCATTATTCAAACACGGAATGATCGTACATGTAAATTCTCAAAACCAGTGCATCTTGTTAAACATCATTTATTAAAACATTTTGCTCTATTTGCACATCCATACATGTATATTTGGAATTGCAGTCACTTAATTTTATTTATAATTACTGTAGCAAAAAAGGTAAAAATTAATAATAAAAAAAAAACTAAGAGCAATCCCAACTTTAAGATATGTATATACTGTACTGTCTTGGGTATATTGCTGCAGGATTTACTTGAAAGCTAGAGAGTATATTGGTGACTGGTATGTAGGTATATTGTTTGTATTGAGTACCTAATTAAATTATCGTTAGGTTAGCTCTACAGTTTTCTTTTGGCAATAACACAATTGTATGTACATTCTGGCCAGAATCTGGTTTCAGACCTTAGTTTTATTAATATTAGAAGTGTTCATAGAGAGAGTTTGGAGGTTTATGTTCTGCTGAAAATTTTATTTCTATTTATTTTTTAACTTTCTAAGTTTTTTTTCATCACATTCTCAGAAGGTTAGATGAAAATACTAATCATTTTCATTTAGCAATTGTAATGTCTGTTCATGTTAATTAAAAACTTTTTTAAAGGAAAATTACACTTTTTTCAGTATTTTAATCAGTAAAGCAAATCAGCATATGGATAGATAATAATAAGTTCAAATTTTGTCACTGAACACTGATATTTGCTATTTGTTTAAAATATTTATATTTCTGTGTACAGTATGTACTTGCTCTTATTCTGTGTAAGGTGCTCTGTGTTCAGTAAGCCAGTTTTATGATAGAGTGCATGAGCCATTGATCATTTGATAACCACACCATTTATGACATACTGAAAGCTTGATTCAGTCTTCTCTAGTTTTGTATTATTAACAAATTTAAGTTGAAAAGAAAACCACAGCTAAAATGTATTTAAAAATTGATTTTCTGATCACTGAAAAACATCTGGATTTTGTTTTTGTTTTTTTTTTTTTCTTTTTTCTTACAAAATGTAATCTTAACAGTATATTAATCTTTAGATCAGCAATAATACTCTGTTTATTTCTGAGAGACCTACTCTGCTTCAGATATCTTTTATTTTTAAACTTGCAGTTAGGGCATTTGAAAGTTTATAAAAAATATTTTGTTAGAGTTCAATCAAATTACGGCTTTTCTGTCATTTCAACTGGAAAAATGCTTTTTCCTCCTTGTCACAATATCCTGCCATGTAGGTGACTGTTATAGAAACATGTATATTATAGCTGTATACTGTTTCTCCTCTCTGTCTTTAAGCTAGAATCGCTTATGATTAAAAGAAGTGCACCACATTAGTGTTTGGGATGTCTATTGCAAGGGGAAAAGCAGCTGTTACAATGCAAGTCATTTAAAATGCCTTTCATTCTCCAGGAAAACCAGCTTTCTTGAGAAAGTACTGAATACTTGCAAAATGTCTTTAATTTTGCATTCTATAATGTAAAGTGATTTGTTTCTTGCACTACCATTTGACAATAGTCCTATCAAAAATGTTTATTGGCAAAGGTCACTTTCTGTATGTATTCTTTTGTAACAATGCCTTAAATATTATTGTAATAGATACCAAAATAAATGAATCAAGGAAAAAAAATGAGGAAAAGGAATAATTATGTTAAGTTTCAGGCATCATAAAATTATAAAATCATTAAATTAGGTGAACATTTGCTTGAATTGAAACTGCTGCTTTAGAAGTTTTGCACCCCTGTGAATTGGCAAGCTGAAGAGCGACGGTAGCATTTTACTGCTTCTGCAGCCCTTACTTGACTTGTCTCATTCAGATTGTGAAATGTATGGTGGTATTTGAATCTTTCTAGGCCAGAAAATATTTTGTTTAAAATGACATGATTTCATGATCTATTTTAACATATATTTTGGTACATGTCGTTTTGTATATAAAGCTATGGTGCATTTTCATGAAATGCTGCTGTGGTACTGGAGACTCTGAACCTCTTAAGCCACAACTTAAATCTTTTCATTGCGTTGTCTCTACCTGTTCTGTTTTTCTTATGTATCCATCCTGTGTTGAGGCTAATACACCATAAAGTTATTGATAAAATTCAAGTTTTTTTTTTTTTTTAAACCTTTTTTGATCCAGTGGTTAATTGTCTTTGGCAAATCATGGAGGTGAATATAAATAAAATGCCAGGATGTTCAACCTAGTGCAATAAATAATTCAACTCTGTGGTCATTCGAGAATTTACTTTTATTTGTTTTTGAGTAAAGCCATGTCTATTCATCTTAGGAAAAACGGTCTCACAGTTAAATGCATTTGTATCCAAAGTTGGCTTTGTACAAGTTTAGCAAACACACAAATATGTAAACTATAGAACTTGCAAAGCACTTTTGGTAACGGAGGCGGTAATTTTAACAAGGTGAGTCAGTTGAACTCTTCATTTCGATGTTGTTAATAGTATAAGCATAAGTTAATTTTCTCTGCATAGCACATCCGGCGTGGCAGCTGTAGAACAGTATTCAACATGTTTAGGGTACAGTTAGCCAGTGTAAAACTCGTAATCGGCAAGTTTGCATTTGAGATTTTCTAACAAATGGGTTGGTTTCAGATTTAATTATGAAGGACAAAGCACTCAATAGTTTAACTAATTTATAAATACACTTTTCATAGTACAGTATTTCAACCTGCATTTGATGCATTGTAAATTTTTCAATGTGTTTGCTTGAAATTATAAATGCTCATTTTTAAATCCGCAGTTAGTGATGTGTTTTGGTGATACTCTATCCGTTCTGAAGGGAATTTGAAATTGTTTGATGTTTTTTTCCCTTTTTATTTACTTATTTCAAATTTAAGTGAAAATTACATTTCTACAGTTTGCAGATACCAAGATTTATTTTGAAAACATGTAATAATTGTGTGAATAACATTGTACAAAAGGGTGCTATGTAGCCTCTAACATAAAAAAGCAAGAATATGTTTAGACTTTAACCAAAGCTCTGTGGTGGCTGAAGAAGTAGAGCCATATCTGGTTTTACTTGACTGAAGGTGTTTTCAATGCTGTCTTATTTTTATGATCTAGAATGCTTTATTTTAGTTATTTTTTTAATTGAGAATTACCACCTGTATTTTCATATGACTTGGTTGCAAATTTTTGCTTCTTATAATGTAAAAAAAATGAATATGTAAATAAATTCTGTATATATACAATTGCTGGATTATGCTTATTTTGTGTCCATGGTATTAAATAGTTCATCTAATTCACATATTAGTTAATTTTACTATTACCATGCTTCTTTTAACTTCACCTGTTTGTTGTCTGGTACAAATCTTGTAATCGATATTTAACTCACTTCTTATTGTCCAAATGACTTGAAATTTTGCACACTTACTCACTTCCGATGACAAGACATGAATCAATAATCAGTTTCACTATTTGATCAATTAATCCATGTTGAAATGAAATTTTCATATGAAGAATATTTCAAGATTTCACCATTAGATGGCGCTAGTAACGGATAGAAATATTAAAGGAAGTGTTAAAATATAGATTACAAAATTATACTAAAACAAACCCAAGACTAAAAAGTTGAAAATATATACTTTTTCAAAAACCTTGCTTATATTAATTTAAAAAGTGTAATAAACAGTAAAAAAATAAGTCTCTCATACATCACTTGTAAAAATAAAAGCGTGGGCGCTTTTGCTAAGATTGCATTTTTTTGAATGTTGACACACTTTTATTTTACAAGTGATGTATGAGAGACTTATTTTTTTTTTTTACTTTTTAGTATGCTTTTTAACTTAATATAAGCATGGTTTTTAAAAAGTATTTTTTAATTTTAATCAAGTATGTTGTATCACTTCATCAAAAATGATGTCAAATGTCTTCTTCAGTGTTTGGCATTGGTAAGGCTATGCTTTGGTTTGGGTGCCAGGCCAACTCTTGGGAAAACTTAACTCCAAATCCCTCAAGGAATCCAGGTGATTGCTAACCTAGGAGGTGTATTTTATATTTTGGCAGTGTTCAGTACACAAGGTGCTGTACATGTGCCTGCAGACTGGTCAGAAGGCGTCCTGAAAATAGTTTATTGGCACAGTCCTCTGTAAGGTGGGTGGTGTTTAACAAAGTGATCAGCTACAAGAACTACACTCATGTACTCACTCTAGCTCGGGGTTCTCAAGCCTCCGGTCCTGGAGGGCTGCAGTGGCTGCAGGTTTCCAGTCTAGCCCAGTTCTTAATTAGTGACATGTTTAGGCTGCTAATTAACTTCTTTTGAATTAATTGTAATTGACTTGCTCTTGAAGACGCAGACCCCTTAATTGTTTGTTTTTTTCTTTAATTAGCAGCTAAACAATAACGAGATAATAAAATTATCCAAAACCTGACCAGCAAACTGCGTCCATCATACAATAACTGAAAATAAAGAAAGATGAAGGTCTCAGGAATGTTGATCTGTTCAGGTCCCCAAAACATTTTAACAGTGCTCTTAGAAAAGAGAAAATCAACAATTTCAGAAATGTCTGCTATTGCACAATGAGAGCAGCAACAAGCCATGGACTTAAAGAACGGGTTTAATTAACAACAAGAACCGGCGCCTCATTAAGCAACTGGTTGGAGTTGGAGGCCCTGACTTAGTTGGTTAATTGGTGAGTTAATTAGCAGCAAAAACAGGTCACTAATCAAAATAAGGGTTACAATGAAAACCTGCAGCCACTGTGGCCATCCAGGACTGGAGTTCAAGACCACTTCTCCAGTTTTGATGTTTTGTGGTCAATGTACTAATTAGGAAACATAATTGTTGCCATTATTTATTCTTAAATGGTGTGAGTGAATTTGTGCACTTTCCATCATTTTTAAACTATAGGCACTGGGGAGAGTAATGTATGGCACTTGGTTGCTCTGATTATGTGGGTCACTTTCAAAAATGGCACCTTTGAGAGTCTGAACTACAGACACACAATTGCTGGACATACATGCCATGAAGTATTAACAAGTAATGTTATGCCAGATTTGTAGTTTTTGTTTTCCATCATCCATTCCAAAAATGTTGAGAAAGTAGATATGCAAGTAAGAATTGCACATCATGTTCACGTGACTATATGGTTGATTAATAAATTATCAAGTAATGAGAATTTGAAAAATCTATATTTTTTGCAGTATTAACATTCATAGTTTGATGAGATAGGCTTCAGCTTCCCTGTGACTGTGTTCAGGATAAGTGGGTTTGGAAATTGCTGGATGAATGGCTATATCTTGGCGTACCTGAATTTTGTATAGTTTAAATGGGTATTATGTACAGAATTGTATTCTTAATTATAATGTATTTAAAAGATGCCTTGTTAGGTTGGTGGTGTAAATGTTTTGAAGATCGTAAACTGCATGCTCACAATCTATGGAGCCCAGATGTCGCCTTCCTAATGTAGGCTGAAGTCTAGCAACGCGTGAGCAGAGCTCATCTTGTGCTACGTGAACCCCTTTATTGTTGTTTTTTTATGTTATTGTTGCTGCTCATGTACCAGTGTGCCCTCGGTGGACTCTTTAAGTTCACCAACAGGGTAAACAGCTACCTCAAAAATGCTGAACTTAACTGTAGATTTATAAAATTACTGTGCCACTGTCCGCACAGCGTCCATAATGCTAACTGTGGATTTTGATTGAATGTTCTTTCCAGCACCTTGGTATAATCTTTCCTGTGAAAGCTGAGAAATGTTTTGAGCACCTTTTTAAAAGGCAATTTTAACCACAACATGTTAAAAATGTTGAGTACATTCAGCATCCTCCTCCAATGCTCTGTTCTCCACAAATTGGACCCAAACCTATCTGAGACACTTGGCAAGACTACCTATTGACGGTCTCCTTGGTAAAATGGGACATTTTCTGGCTTTTTCCTGAGTAGTGTGCTTAATGTCCTGCCCACCCATTTAAAAGGTTTACCGGTAGATCTGTGAAGACTCCTAAAACTTTTGTTCCACAGCCTCAAAATCTCATAACTACTAGGCTTTTTTTCCCATGCCCAAGGTGGCCACAGCCAACATTGCTGCCCAGGATATTTCTGGCAAATTGATAGACTGCCAGGCTAGTAGAGTCCAGATGGATTCCTCTTCTGACTTGACGTGGAGGGTCGTAGGGCTGCAACCTCCTTCTTCCAACATGAAAGTTGAATGCCTCCATGATATGTTAATTAAACTAGCCCACCAGGATGCTAAATTGGAGCTGCATTTTCATGGTTAGAACTTTTGAGATTGTCAGCTAAGGTCTCGCCTGTGATTAATATTGTCAGTTAAAATTGATCTGCTTATAGTTGCAATGATAAAAACAAAATTAAAAAGGTAGCCCATGTATGTAATGCAGGCCTTAATGTGCTAATTATCTGCTTGCCAGACTGGCTGAAATAGCTTAGAATTTAAGGAACAACATCAAATGATTTCTACAGTTCCTTATTTCTGCAATGGACAGCATTTATCTTTGTAGGGAACTTTTGTTAAATAAATGGGTTAAACGAATTGAAGATTTTTTTGTTTTGATTTTTTTTCGGGTAGATGAGTGTGTTTCGTGCATGCGGTTTCTTCCCTTGAAGGTTCATAGCAGTTGCCTCATATCTACAAGCAGTGCTATAAACAAAGGTTTACATTCATCTTGTAATTCATGTTCTGAATATACTAATTCCACATACAAATTAATTCTGTGTGGGAAGCAACCTACAGCCCTGAACAGGGACAGAGGTCATCCCTGAGTTAGTTTCCAATAATCAGATGGCCAAACTCCTGTCTTTGGGCTGTGGCCACATAGAACGTGCAGCTCCCACCCTGCCATGCTGGTGATGTACCTTTTCCATGTGGTAGTAAGTGAGTACATCATGTGGTCTTCTCTCGCACCTGATGAGTAGCTAAGATAGGCTGGAGGTCCATGTAACCCAGCATGAATTAATGGATGGAGAAAATCGGGGAAGCAATCCAACCCATTATTTCCTCTTTATTTTTTGTTTAGTTACAGTGGTGTGAAAAACTATTTGCCCCCTTCCTGATTTCTTATTCTTTTGCATGTTTGTCACACAAAATGTTTCTGATCATCAAACACATTTAACTATTAGTCAAATATAACACAAGTAAACACAAAATGCAGTTTTTAAATGATGGTTTTTATTATTTAGGGAGAAAAAAATCCAAACCTACATGGCCCTGTGTGAAAAAGTAATTGCCCCCTGAACCTAATAACTGGTTGGGCCACCCTTAGCAGCAATAACTGCAATCAAGCGTTTGTGATAACTTGCAATGAGTCTTTTACAGCGCTCTGGAGGAATTTTGGCCCACTCATCTTTGCAGAATTGTTGTAATTCAGCTTTATTTGAGGGTTTTCTAGCATGAACCGCCTTTTTAAGGTCATGCCATAGCATCTCAATTGGATTCAGGTCAGGACTTTGACTAGGCCACTCCAAAGTCTTCATTTTGTTTTTCTTCAGCCATTCAGAGGTGGATTTGCTGGTGTGTTTTGGGTCATTGTCCTGTTGCAGCACCCAAGATCGCTTCAGCTTGAGTTGACGAACAGATGGCGGACATTCTCCTTCAGGATTTTTGGTAGACAGTAGAATTCATGGTTCCATCTATCACAGCAAGCCTTCCAGGTCCTGAAGCAGCAAAACAACCCCAGACCATCACACTACCACCACCATATTTTACTGTTGGTATGATGTTCTTTTCTGAAATGCTGTGTTCCTTTTACGCCAGATGTAATGGGACATTTGCCTTCCAAAAGTTCAACTTTTGTCTCATCAGTCCACAAGGTATTTTCCCAAAAGTCTTGGCAATCATTGAGATGTTTCTTAGCAAAATTGAGACGAGCCCTAATGTTCTTTTGCTTAACAGTGGTTTGCGTCTTGGAAATCTGCCATGCAGGCCGTTTTTACCCAGTCTCTTTCTAATTGTGGAGTCGTGAACACTGACCTTAATTGAGCCAAGTGAGGCCTGCAATTCTTTAGACGTTGTCCTAGGGTCTTTTGTGACCTCTCAGATGAGTCGTCTCTGTGCTCTTGGGGTAATTTTGGTCGGCCGGCCACTCCTGGGAAGGTTCACCACTGTTCCATGTTTTTGCCATTTGTGGATAATGGCTCTCACTGTGGTTCGCTGGAGTCCCAAAGCTTTAGAAATGGCTTTATAACCTTTACCAGACTGATAGATCTCAATTACTTCTGTTCTCATTTGTTCCTGAATTTCTTTGGATCTTGGCATGATGTCTAGCTTTTGAGGTGCTTTTGGTCTACTTCTCTGTGTCAGGCAGCTCCTATTTAAGTGATTTCTTGATTGAAACAGGTGTGGCAGTAATCAGGCCTGGGGTGGCTACGTAAATTGAACTCAGGTGTGATACACCACAGTTAGGTTATTTTTTAACAAGGGGGCAATTACTTTTTCACAAAGGGCCATGTAGGTTTGGATTTTTTTTCTCCCTAAATAATAAAAGCCATCATTTAAAAACTGCATTTTGTGTTTACTTGTATTATATTTGACTAATGGTTAAATGTGTTTGATGATCAGAAACATTTTGTGTGACAAACATGCAAAAGAATAAGAAATCAGGAAGGGGGCAAATAGTTTTTCACACCACTGTATGTGCTGCTTCATTTATTTTACGTTACTGACCACCCTGCTAAGGACCCACTCCACTGTGCCACTTGTTCAGCACACACTCCTGTATACTTACAGTATTATTACTTTTGGAAATGCTCCTCTTGTCTATTTGTCATGATTTTCCTTTATCTTGTCATTTTCTAACCTGCTTAGTTCTGAAAGGGGTTGTTGCAGTCTTCTAGTGCCTATCCCAGCCAGCACAGGACGCGAGGCAGGAACAAACCCTGGACAGGATGCCAGACTTACACACACACACACAGGCCAATGTAGACTCGCCAATCCACCTAACCTGCATGTCTTTCAATGGTGGTGCTGGGGGCAGGAGAACCCATGCAGACCTGGAGAGAACATGCAATCTCCATGCAGGAAGGACCAGAGAGGCAAAGTCTGGTCTCCTTATGTGAAGCAGCTGCGCTACCAATAACCCCCTTTCATTTATCTATTATCACGTCTTCCTGAAGGTGTTGCAAAACCCCTTAAGATTTTGTGCCATACTACATGAAGACTGATTTGAAAAACTGGCTAAATTGCTTTGTCTTGGACTGATGTTCCATCTAGGATTGGTTTCTGCCTTGTGTCCAAAGTTGTGGATCCCTCAGGTGGGGTGAGGGTTTGTATTGGGGAAAAAAAATGCTGACTACTTCCATACTGAATGAAGAATTTGTTTCATACAGCTCTCTCCAAACAGAAAATGGACAACGGTGACTGTCATCCATTAAAGATGGCTAATCATTTCTAAGCAGAAGGTGGCACTGATCTTCTAAGATATGGTGGTCCATATTAAACAGACCTAGTGACCGGGAATAGGGGCTGGGCTATGCTGTTTTATCACATGTAATTCTAGCACATTTTCTGCTGCAATCATTTTACATGTCTTTGAAATCCCCAACAAAAGACCCACTCCAAAAATGTGTAACCTGCTTATCCTGCTCAAGGTCATGAGGAATTACTACTTAAGACAAATAAGAACATAAAAAAAAATAAATCAATGTGTCTGTCTGGCAGGGAGTGTGGCCTAGTGGTTAAGGCTTTGGACTTCAAACCTTGTGATTGTGGCTTCAGATCTCACTGCTAACACTCTGTGACCATAAGCAAGTCACTTCACCTGGCTGAGCTTCAGTTGGAAACATGCGCAAAAAAAAATGTAACCAGTTGTAACTGAAATGTTTGGGGCCGTGGCCAAATAAGATATGATGATATCTGTTTGTCATTATCAAAGTGGCAGTGGATTTTCACTGGGAACACTGATTTCAACTAATATTCTGTTAATGTGCACTATGGGCTCATGAACCACTCTAAATTGGCCCAGTATTCCTATAATTGAAGGGCAGAAGTAGTTGAATCCATTTACACATTTGGAATGTAATCTGTTGTTTTATTTTAGTATTCTACACATTACTAATTATCATGAATTGTAAAATATTCATGAATGCATTCAGACTGCTTGAAGCACTAATTGTGCTGTTACTGTTCTTCACCATTCACTGAGCGCCTAGTCTCAATGCTGTGGTCCCAGCCATTGCCTGCGTCTCCCTTGCTTGTACAGTAGGTGGCACTAATGCACCCTCCTAGGAGGCAGCCACTCTCTCTGCACTCTCCTAGGATGGACTAATATGATTTCGGTAAACCTGTTTAAAAAGAGAACTTGTGGTATGTTTCATAAGTTTGTTACTTTTCACAAATCACTTCTCTACGCTCACAAAGAAAATGTGACTGACGGTGGCACCTTGAGGAGGAAACACTGCCACTTCACATAAGCACCAAGCTTCCGACTAACATTTTTCAAGTGACTCACAGTACAATTTTTGTTTTCTTCAATTCTTTTTTATTTTACAAAATAAATAATCCAAAAATATATGTTGCTATTTTTCCACACTTTTGTGTGTAAATAATACACAATAGTGTAAAAAAAAAAAAAAAAAAAAACTTTATAGAGTACTATTAAATCTCTGAGAACATGAAATTAAGCATAGTAAGCACAGTTCCACAGAAATGTAAAATACAAATGACATTTCTCAATATAAACACTTCAATTTAGCATACTCTGATTTTTTTGTACAAAAAAAAAGTTATTTTCAAAAAATAAGTGAAAGGTATGTAATACAAAAGTTCAGAATACTGAGGACAAACAGACAATTGAAGGGTTTGGTTTTGCACCCAACTCCTTCACTATATTTTTGTACACATTATTTGCATAATTTAAATATTTACAGACTATAAACAAAGGTGTATAGATAGTATTAGAAGTACAACATTTCTGCCTTCTTTCCTCTCCGTTAAGTTTATTCGATCCATTTACTTCTTCTTGTCTACCTTTGATGGCTGTGCACACACAAATTCTGCAGTTGTTCTATGAAATATTGCAACACACATCATTCAGTTCTAAGGCTTTGGTACAATTAAGAGTTTTGAAAATATAAACTGTGAGGGTTTTTAATTGTACCTCTCCACACTTCTGTCATTTCTTTATAATGCAGCCTATGTGAAAAGACTGCATAATAATATTTTTAATATTTAAGAAAGTAAAATTTTTATTTCCCTTGATTGAGCTCTAATATATGGAGACAGGCCTGCCAAATGCCACCCACTGCACAATCAACAGGACGTGATGCAACTGCCGATGATGTATTTTCCACTGGCATCGTTTCTAGAAAGACTGGAGGGCATGGAATTTAAGTGTGCGATGGGCACAGGAGCCACTAGGGAGCTTTATAGATTTTGACGTGTGTGCCAATCCTGGATGGAACGTAACCAACCTCTGACAGAGCCGATGAGTCTGGAGATGGGATGGAGCAAAGGTTTAGCTGCCTGGGTGACAGTATGGCCCAGGAAAGAGAGAGACGGGGAGAGCCCATGGGCCCTGCAATGGATTCAAAGGTAGACATTGAGAGAAAGCGCAAAGGAACACTGGTGCTTAACTAGACCCACAGGGGAAGCTACTTTTCCTTTTGTATTTCTATTTTGTGTACGCATCTCTCCCTTTCAGCTTGGTGAAATCAAAACCATTATTTTCAAGTGCAATATGTAGCATTTTTATCATCATTTTACTGATGTGCATGTTTCCCATGCATTGCTCAGAAGTCGTTTCTTTTGTTATCAACCCCAGCTCTGCAGAAGGTTAACACTTTACCATCAACTAAGTACAAATGACGCTGAATTTTCACCCTTGTTCCGTTGTTGACGTGGCTCTCTACTTTGTGCCACCACTGTATCATTCCTCCACCTTGAAAGACATTCATTCAGTTGTGGTAAGCAGTTATTAAATATTTCTTGTTTAAAGTATAAATGTGACTTTAGAATGTAGGCAGTTGTGTTTTTTCAGCATCCACCTCATGATGACTACTTGCACTTCTCCCGAGGTTCCAGTTTTCAAACAGGCAGCTTCACACTTTTCTTTTAGTTCTGTTTCTTTCCTTTATGCAGTCCTGGCTTTACTTACAAGTGTGCACATCAGTCATGCTTTCACAACGCCGACAGCGTACATAGCAGCACCACACAAATTTACACTCGCACCGCTCGACGTGTCTCACAACATGGGTGTTGTATCCCCTGCCACAGCATAGCAGGTTACATCCGTCGGGCCCAGAAGATGTGCGGTTGCACTCCCTGCCTCGAGTGCCACTAATTCCGACCTTCTGATCCTCCAGGCAGTAGTTGGGAGATTTGTTGATGTAGATGAGTTCTTCCTTACTAACTGGAAATTTACGCTGTTCTTTTTCTTTCCGTCGCACCTTTTTCTTTGACCGATCAAGGACCTGAATGCTGTTTTCGTATCGGTCCTTTAGGAAACTTCCAACTTTTTCAAAGGAGGACATGGTCTTCCAGCAAGTTTTCACTGCGCATGATCCTGATACTCCATGGCAGCGACAATCTGTAGACATCATCTTGCCCACTGCCTATTTAAACAAAACAAGAAGACAGTGTTACAGGCATGACACCAGTTGCATTCTACCCGTAATGTCACAGCAAGACCACTGCAATGTATTTTTCCTCTCCTTCATGCTGAGACTGCCCTTACTATAAAATGCTGTTAGTATCTACAAATGACGAGGAGGTTTAAAAATGCACGTGTTCGTTGGTAACTGGTGCTGGTTTTGACATACACGTCTATCAAACTGTGTGTGACAGAGTCTTGCAAAGTACTCCTCGGATTACAAAAATATTCCAATGCAGCAGCTTGCACCGAAAGTACCAGACCTTTGTCCGCTGCTCCCTGCCTGGGAATGCCTTTGGTTTAGAATATACAAGCTCTCTGTGCGGCCACAGGCAGGTCCCCTTGGATTTGAGTTTTCTTAAACAGTTCAAAGACAAGCAGTTAAGGAGAGACAGGAGATATAATGGATTTAGAAAGGATTTAGATGACGTCCCTTTCTGCATACTTTGTGTTGCAAATTTATTTTGAAATGGACAAATGTGCTGGTTTTCCATCAGTCTCCACTCAATAACCAATAATGACAAAGTAAAAACATGTTTCCAGAAAGATCTGCAAGTGTATTGAAAATCAGAAACTGAATTCTCTCTTTCATGTATGTTTTGAGACCCTTGATTCGGTCATTTGTTCAAGTCCCTTTGGCACCAATTACAGATTCAAATCTCCGTCAGTAAGCTTCTACAAGCTTTTCACACCTGGATTTAAGCCTTTGTCTTCTGTTCTTCATAGCAGATCCTCTCAAGCTTAGACTGAATGGCAGGTGGCCATAAACTGCTATCCTCCAGTCTTTCCACAAATGTTCTGTGTGGTTTAAGTATACGCTTTGGTCACTCAAGGCCAATTACAAAGAGATTTTTTTTATTTTTAGATATCTTTTTGGCTGTATTCTTTGGGTCATTATGGTGAAAGGTGAACCATAGCCCCAGTCTGAGGTCGTGTCCAATCTGAAGCAGGCTTTCTTCCTGCATCTGGCTGTATTCATCCTTCCTACAAGTCTGTCCAGCCTCCCTCTCCCTGATGCTGCCATCATCACACTTCACTGTAGGGACGGTATTAGGAACATGTCGAGCACTGGCTTGTCTTTGGCAAACACAGTGTTAAGAGTTCTGCCCAAAGTGTTCAAGTTTTGTCTAATAAGACAGTGAAGTTTGTTCCTCGAGCTCTCAGGGACATTTTGGCTACTTTACCATATACACCTGATTCATGGAGTGCTGCCGAGGTTCTCCCATCTCAGTAGAGGCATTCTGAAGCTCTGTTAGACAGACCATTGGGTTCCTGATCAAGGTCCTTCATGCCCAGTTACTCAGTTTGGATGGACTGCCAAGTCTAGGACGAGTCCTGGTGGTTACTCATTTCTTCCATTTTACATTTATATAGGTCACTGTGCTCCTGGGAGTGCTCAGAGTTTTAGAGATGGATTTATACCTTTGCCCTGATCAATGCTGCCTCACCACAATTTTAGCACAGCGGCCCATAGAGAATTCCTTGGATTTCATGGAGTGTTTTTTTTTTCCCCCTCCGACATGCAGTGGGAATTGTGGGACCTTCTATACACAGGTGTGTGCATTTTTAAATGATGTCCAATCAATTCAATTTGCCAAAGGTGGACTTCAATCAAGTTATCGCCACATCTTATGGATAATTAAAGCAAGCACCTGACTACAGTTTGCAGTGCCACTTATATAAAAGGAGAAAATTCAGCTTTGGACTTTTAACACATTTGCAAGCCTTTCTGAAAACTGGCTTTCAATTTGCCATTATGGGTTATGACTGAAGGGCAAAAATTGCAAATGTATCCATTTTAGATTAAATCTACAACACCATCAAGTGTGCAGAAAGTGAAGGAGCCGGAATACTTTTTGAATCCCCTGTAAGCCTAGTCTGTGTGTGTGTGAGCATGTGTGCTCTGCCTAGAATAACATCTTGGCTTGGCTACCCATGATTCTATACTGGGAAATGCAGATTTAGATAAGTAAACTAGCTAACAGACAGAAAACATTAAAACACTCCTAATTTTTGCACTAAAGATGTCCAACTGAGGAATGTCTGAGATCTGCGTCCCTACTCTCCCCACAACAATCTCCTTGTTAACAGATCTGATCGATGGTCCGTGACCAAGGTGGGTCCCTTCTGAACGGTGAGTACATAGTGCTTAAGCGCTGCTGCTCCACTACTTCTTGTCTTTGTTTAGATTACATAACGTTGAATAAACACTGCCCACCACATGATCTTTTGTCTCCCAGTTGAGGCTCAGATATAATAAGAGTCGGCCGTCACTTTTCCTAGAACAGGTTTGTTGCACTTTTACAGAGATGTGTGCCTACGGTAAACAATTTTGTGGGCACTGTGCCATGACAACCAAATCAAATTTTGTGGACAACTTGCACTTAATAGCATTAAGAACCGATTTCATTTTGATTAGTTTAGTTTTGGGCTTTTAAAGTCAATGCACTGAAATTTACAAAGTCTGGAACGTGCATCTAGTTCAGTCAAAAAACTTAACCTTGAAGCTTTTGAAGTTCAGAACTTTGAAATGCAGTAGTCACAATAGCTGAACTCTACCAACAAAGAAACACTGATTAGATTTTATGCCTTTATTAAATCCAGGATATACATTTCTTTGTATCAATCACTTCATTTTCTTGTTTACAAAAGGTTTTTGACTTTGAATTTTGTATCTGGCACCTACCATTTTTGAGGTGTCCTTTCAGCTGCGGGACAATAAGAGTGGGTTTCTTCTCAAATTTTTAACATCTTCATTAAAACAAACAAGTAAAGGAACTAATGTGCAATTCATGCGATTACAGGTAAGTCAATTAATTGTTAAATTGAAGGCTAAAAAAATGGAAATGCAAATATTTAATATTTAGGTGAAAGAAAAGACTTTTTAAAAATAGATTTGACTTGAAAAGCTGACAAAAATGTTAAAAATAAACTACAGTGTTAAAGCTTCTTGCATATGTTTCGGTAAAGTCACACCATATGCTGTACTTGTATTGTAAATGTGGAGAAAGTCAAGTGCTGGTCACTTCAGAGTTTTCTTTCATTTCATATTGTATGCTTTGTCACTGTTTTGATATGGGAACTGCAGCTGATTGTCTGGTTCATTGTTCACTCTTGAGTTAACAGTAGTTTGAAAAATAAATATTTTCACAAAAATACATTTTCCCTATTATGTAAGTTGGAAGATAAATTTAGAAATGGATGACTAATTTCTATTTATTTTTTAGCATAAAACTCTTTTTTAAGTCTTTTGTAGACGTCTTGCTTTAATATCATGTACTGAACATTTAAAGAATTCTAAATCTTTACACTGAAAGTTTCAGGAGGACATGGATGCAGAACACTGTGCACATGCAGTATATGTAAAACCAATATAACTTTATTACTCAAAGTTACAGCAGCCAGCCGCAGAAAATGTGGAGTAGAGCAATGTGCAGAGTTGGGACAAACTCATTGACAGGTTTATGATAACATCAGAGGAGATTTTCATCATTATCTCCACTAGAAGAAATACGTTGTGGACCAGACAGGCAATCTCAAATACATGAACATTTACTAACTGTGTTAGATTCAGTCAACATGCTAAAACAGACTAGCTCCAGGATTTTATATGAAGCTGTATATCTTGTACACCCAACTGTACACACATTCCTACTGTGCTTACAGATATGCTGCAGGATATTTGCATTGAACTTGACACTTATTGCCTTTAATCCATAACCTTTCAACTCTCACCCTTTATCCAAAACCAAACAGTATGTTTTATCGAGTGAACATGAGATTGACTGGGCCAGGACACTGTCACTCATGGTGGACTGCTGTTGTCATTTGAGCTCTTGTACAACACATTTTTCTCTTAAATTGTATACTTGGTGGTGCAGCAAGTTAGTACTGTTGCCTCAAGGCTCCAGAAATCTGGTTCAGTTCTAAGCCTGCCTTGGTTTACAAGGGAAGGGCAGTCTTTGGCTCGGAGGCCTGCTGTTGGTTTTCATTACAGGTAGTTTCTGGTCTTATTTGGACTTCTGTCTCACATAAGTTGTTAATTTCTAGTTTATATCATTTATCATGTCAAATCAAAAATGCACTTTTTATAGACATTTACCAGATAAGACTAGGCTTTGCTTTCTTTTGTATTTTGAAAACACAGATTATTTCAGATTGCTGATTATTAATAAGCAGCAAGTCACAATAACAATGAAATACTTGTTTCTGTTTAGTATTAAATGTAATTTGCACCTATGTCTACTATTGTTAATACCTGGTATTTAATTTCTGTTGAGAAAACAAGTGAAAAAATTTCAGACTGTCAAAGAAAAGGTTCAATTACAACTAGTTATCACAAATTTGATCAACTCTGACAATAAGCAAACAAGGTGCAAATGAGAATAAAAGCTGAAACAGTCACTACATCTAATTTGTAGCATCATCAGACAAAAATGGCTAAGAAAAAAAATAAAAGAAACGATAGAGCAAAGCTGGCCTGGTTTAAAGTGGGTGCAGTCCACATTGCAGGGGAAGGCAGTGTTACGTAACGCATTCAGGTTTTTGTTCCAACCCAGCTATTTAATTAGAATTAGAAACCAATCCTTGCCGATCTCTGACCTTATTTAATTGTATGGCTTGCTAGTTTAAAATGTTAGGTTCTTATATCTTAAGATATTTTTCTTTCCCAAGGATATCACCCAAATGATTTGAAGCCTAAAGTGGATAATTTTCAGTCTGTTATATTCTTCTCTTACGTGTTGTATTAGACCAAATAGTACATGATAAATCCACAAAGATGTAACTGGAAACAAATTAGAAGGAGAACTACTGGCTCCTTTGTCATTTGCATCTTATTGCTAATAAGGAGCAATTAAAAACAGTGAATGCAGCTGTTTAAGTCTGAGACCACTAAAATGAAGAAGAAAAATGTCACTTGAGCAACAAGTGCTTCATTAGCAACAATTTACTTCTCATTACGAAACAGAGCCATCCAGGACTGACATTGCCTACTCCTGCCCTATTGTGTTGTTTTTCTAGCTTAGGCTTTGGCATTCTTTAATCCAATAATGAATGTTTGTGATAAATGCACAACCACATGTTGGAGAGTGTGTCCCAAATACTACTTGTTTGTTAATTTGGTTGACAGGCAAAATTTAGTTTAGCCCGTTCTTAGGGAATGAGCACCTCCACCTTGATGCTTTCTTAGGTTTCTGTTAGAGGGATGAATACGCATGTAAAGATAAATGCGAAATCTATGTATTTTGCATATCACTGTATAGTTTAATCTGGTGTTTGCCCAAGTTTTCTAAAAGCTCTGTGATCATGGTGGCTAGAGGGTGTGGTCCTTGCCATGCTCTTCTTGGGAGAGTTTTGAATTGCAGAAGCTTTTGGATATGCTGTCTGCTAAAGAGAGGACCTCTAGTATATCATTCACTGCTACATGCTACTATGTCCATGCGCTGCTATGTCTCCCACTGTCATTAGACTTTAGCACTATGGCAAACACAACCCAAAAGTCACCCTCTCTTGACTCCAGTGTAAAGTTTGCTTTAGAAGGGCCGATTGCAGCTTCTCTCAAATTAGTGTCAATTTGCGTCTGGGATGCAGAGTGTACTTTGACTCACAAGTTATTAGACTGCGCCTGTGAGACCACTCTGACCTTAGAGTTAAGGGCATCCATACACTATATAGACTTCTGGCATCTAAAGATCTCTTCTAAATAAATATTTTACCGTCTAGTTTGTCTGCCTCATTCATCTTCTGACTCTTAGTGCCACTTTGTGTTTATCAGCAGTCTGGCACGGAGTTAATGCACAATAATCAGTAATGGGCTTTGTTAGAGATAACAGTGTTTTCTTCTTTCCATCTTTATTCAAGCATTGTTTGGTTTAAAGGATTTTTAACCATTAAAAAAATGTGTATTTGGTGTATTTGCCATTGAAACTCACATTTTAGTTTAAAATTTCTTGGTAAAGTAACCCTAGTTGTGCGAAGGCAAAAAAGTGTTTACCACAGAATAATTCTATGTATAGGGTCATTTATTATTTTTGTGCAAAGTCACTATAGCCTGCTATATGTAAGGATGTATGTCATGAGTTAAAATTGAAGGATGCGGTACATCCAGAAGCAGTTGCCCCAGAAAATGTGGAGCAACTTATAGGCTGAGTCATGGAATGCACCACATATGCTTTATCAGAATCGGACATGAGTGCCGATGTCAACTAGCCATTTCCCTGGAGATAGCAGCAGCACCGAGTGAGGTCAGTGTCTCTCATTCAATGGGCCACACGTTGGTATCGTTTATAATAGTAATGCGTCGCACAGCGAGTCACTGCTTAGATGATAGCACTCAATCCCCCACCGTTCTGAAAACTGTGCTCAATTTACCCCTTATTGATTAGAAATTAGCTTTAACTCCTGTGCTGTTAGTTGAAGTCCTGTGGTGGCACTGCTGCCTCATCGCTCCATGGCCCAAGGTTTGATTCTTAGCCTGGTTACTGTGTGTGCAGTCTGCACTTTCCCCATGTCTATGTGATTTTTCTCTAGGTACCTCTATTTACTCTGTGCCCTACAGACATACTCATTAAGTTAACTAATGACTGGAATTGCCTTGGCTATTGCTGAATGTGTAGGTGTGCCTCAGAATGGAGTGACATGCCACTTGGTCCTTGATTAGACCCTCCTGTCGTCAAAACTGACTGGATAAGCTCTGTCTTTAAGACTTCTCTCCAACAAAGTGGCTACATAAAATGTCCCTGATGGTGATCTAAACATAACATAAAATGTTTTGCCTTCAGCTACTATTTTGGGCAAGTTTGTTCCACCAGGAATTGATCAAGGAATGTTAAGAAAAGATACTGAAATAAATATATACTCCTGATTTTAAAATGTTAGATTTTGTGTCCAATGTTAAAGATTATTTTTGGGCCCTAATCGTAATTTGTTTGATCTCATGCACGAGGTTTAATATTTTGGACCTTATGCCTAAACCTAGAAACCCTAATTTTAATTTATGTATTTGAGATATATATATATATACTCGTGAAAGAGAGAGAGAGAGGTTGGGGGCATCCTCCACACGATTATAAAACAATTCCTTACCTGCCTGCCCACCTCACTGTTGTGCTGATTCATGGTCAAAAGCGCATCTTGACCTTTAAGCGTCATGTTCTTCATTGCATGGTCAATAAACTTTCTACTGAACCAAATTCCATACTGGATGTCATCGGAACAGCCTCCCCAGTGCCAGCCCTCGCTGGGCGACCCTCCGCCTTGCAAACTGGTGTCACAGGAGCATTCGGTCATATTGCCTGCGCTACAGGAGCGCGTCACTGAGTGAACAAGGCCAGCTGCCGTCACAGCATAAATGAAAGCCGTTTCCTTTGTTCCTAGATAAAACAAAAAAAAAAAAAAAAGGATTGGCGTTCATAAACTTTACCACATCAACTGCTGGTAAAGACACTAAAAGTACAAATGCTTAAAATAACTTCTTCATTCATGTGACAGCACTGTGAATTGTGTCACGTACTGTATAACCAGAAAGGATACGATCCCAACCCCCACTCTAGCTTTTCTTTTCATTAGGTATCCAACGAAATTATAGGACCCTTATACTGGCATTCACAGTGAAGTGACACCCGTTTCCAGGCTAAGCCGCAGCATGTAGGCAGAGTCGGGCAACGAACGCTACGACAGCGGCGTCCAGCCTTCAAGTCTCATTTTGTGATCATTTGCAGCATTCTACACCGTTTTCAAGTCTGAAATGAAAAACGTTAACGGATAACGAATGATACAATAAAAACATTCCGTCAATTAACCTCAAATAAAGAAAAAGTAAGGGATTGGAAAATATTTTGGAATGTTTAAAATGCGGACAGGCTATAAAAACGGAAATAGGGCTAAACGATTTAATAAATTATCACTAAATTCTTATGGGTCTTACGGATTTGTGTGTACACACTTTAAATAACAAATACATATGTTGTCGCCCATTATGACATCACCTAACTTAATTACATTGCTAGAATAAATATGACGCAAATTTAACACGCACACATCACTCTCTTTTTATCTGATTTTTTATTTTTTTACTGTACTTAGATTATGCTTATTACTGTATATTGCCATAAAAACACTGTCCAGAATGTGTGTGTATCGATGTCATTTAGTAAGCGTTGTGCATTTCGTTTCTGCTTTATCCGTGATATACTGTAAACATTCACACGTTCATATTGTTCACTGAATTTACAATAAGTGAAAAGGTTCGTGCCCACATCCCACTCGGAATAACCGGGTTTAAAAAATGAGTGTATATAGACATACTGTATCCAGAAGCACACATCAATATCAAACGACATCAGAGTAACTCCGAACGTCTGCACCCAGCCTGATATTTAATTGGGATACACAATATCAGCTTTCAGGTAACTAAAATAATTCAAGTATAAAAAGAAAAAAATGAAAGGTAACAACTTAATTAAAATAATCACCGAAATATCATGAGGTTTAAGAAGATGACCACTAGATATTTAATAACTTTAGAGATAAAACCAGAAAATAACGAGGTTAACATTTAACTAACTCACCATTTACGCTGGACTTTTTATGGAAAAATGTACAGTTTGTAAACAAACTATGTTCGTATGCTGTTTTTAAAAATATACTAACAGTATTTCAAAGGAAATAGTACTAGAAGAAAACAATTACGCCACGAGAAGGATCTGTTGACAAAATATTTTCTTTTAACTTTTATTTTTAAAAATGTTATCAAATCGCTAACATGAGAATTATAAGGATATTCAAATCAGAAAGTAACTAAGAATCTAGAAATTTTATAAGTAATATTAAAGATGACTGAACGGGTTATTATTCACTATTTTTGTAAAGCTAGTGTCCAGTGCAGAGTCGCGGTTTGGCTCTTATCCCCGTCGCATCCGACGCAAGTCCATTCCAGAGTCCACTCAGACACACAACCACCTTCACACGGGGCAGGTTTAGCATCACCAATGAACTTAACATGCATTTTTTAGGATGTTCAAGGAAAACCCATCCGAACAAATGAGAACGTGTGATCTGTACAAAGTCGGTGACCCGGCTGTGCTCTGGAAATGGAAGAAAGCAGAAGCATCAACCACACTTATTGGTATTATTACTCTAAAAGTATCGGACAGGGTACCATATCTTCAATAATACCCCAGACCCTTCAGTTGGATTAAGGAGGTTTGAGAATGTTTTGTTATAAAGAAGAAGAAAGATGCTTTTAGTTTCCGCGTGAAACTCAACTCAAACCCATTTTCACATTTATTTCTAAGCCCGAGAGTTATGTCTGCTTTTCTCCCCTCGTCGAATAAATCTTTAAAAAATGCTGTACGTATTTCAGGAAATGAGTAAGCTAGTTTAACAGCTTGCCAATTTTTGGCATACAGCTGAGAGAACACAAACTACTGTTCGAGGAGTGTATTAAATACATGACTAATTCATCCAAACCTATTACAGTGGTTGTTAACAATGACAGTAAAAAGGTAAATGTGGAAAATACTGCCACTATAAAAAATATGAAAGTCGTTCTGATTTATTTAAGATGTTTTATGACTTAAATATACTTTTTAAAAACTTTATGCGGAGAAAATACCCGGGTGTATTAAGAGAATTATAATTTGTTGAAAAAAAGGTTCCACTATTTCTTCTTTAATTTGTATAACAGCATTCGGGGCTGACGATTTGGTTACCCCATGTGGTCCTGTTAGAGTGAGAAGCACTTGACCATATCTAACCGGTTTTCTAGGATGGTTAACTCTAAGCAGATGTGCGCAAGCCCGGCGGGGCAGCTGCGCTAGGCGACATGACTGACAGTACTGAACTGCACACGCACCAACCGGTCGACGTAATGCTCCACTGCCTACAGCCTTTTCACTTCGACCCGATCCGTTCCAGCTTTTAATGGATCCCGGGATCTGTTTACTTTGAAGCGTAACTCTCTTCTTAACCCATTCACCCTTTTTCTAGCTTGTCAATCCAATTTAAAGTCTGTATTTCTGAAGAAATGTTTTACTCATGGATTGCTTTGGAATTAAGAAAATACAGCCTAGCGATACACCGACGCCCTTTCCAGAGTTATTTACTACCTTATACCTAGTACTGCCAACATCTGCTTTGCATCCCCACCGTTAAATTCGATTATGCGGATTCGGTAAATCAGTGCATGAATTAGTACAATCTTTCTGGTAAAGGATGCGTCATCAACAGAATATATAATAATGTTATTAAATAAAACGGCACAAAAGTAATTATTGTAAAGGTGAAGCAAAACTGTGAATAGTTACTAGTCACCATTACAGTACTTTAGAAGAAGCTGCAAATTCTTTAATGTTTCCAGTCAAGTGCTACGGACTCACCACTGGTCAGCTCATATCCAAACACCTCAGGATGTGCGCCGGTTGTGCAGTTCCACCTCTCGTGCTTGAACTGACTTTTACATTCGTGGATCGCCAAGCGGGCTCCCTCCTTGATGCTCGGCAGAAGGTAGGGCTTCCTCTTGCACAGATCCTTCTGTCTGTTCGTCAGGGGCAGGTTGGAACACCCCATCTTTTCTGGTACCCCTAAGGACGTGATTCCCAGCCACCTGCGATACACGCGTGAATATAAAACACGTTTGTAACACACATTCGCCTTTCATCTGTCATCGCACGGACTTCATTCATAAAAGGGAAAGGAAATGCGAAGAGGGATAAAAGGTCAACCGATTGGCTAAATAAGACAGGAGTCCATATTACTTACACCCAGCTGCCTTGGGAATAATGGGGCAAAGCAGACGCCGTTAACATCAGGAGAAGGCAAAGTCGATGCAATCCAAGGGTAACCTCTGTCTCCATGGCCAGCACATTTATGATGAACGCATTGAAGTTATCAGTTGCAGAGATGAAATCAGAGCCAAGACAAGTGAACTAAAAATTTAGTAACGCTCCTAGTTCTGTTATTCCGTAGGAGAAGGACACGCTGCTTGTGGATCACTGTTTTAGCCCGTCGCGTACCATGACTGGAACCCAACGCAGACTCGTGCGCCTTCGATTTCGATATTGCATTCATTGATTATTGTAATCTACACATCTATCGATATGTTAATAGATAATTCACTGAAAAACGATGTCCTCTGAAATGGAAATATCCAGTTTTGATCTTCACCTTTCTGTGAGGAGGAGACCTTTCATCAGGCGCACCACACCAGACCTCCTATTGGTTAGGCGCTTCATTAATTGAAGCCGATTGGATGCGGCTTTTGTTGTGAAGGTGCTACCCGGGGGCGTGGATGGCGCGGAGCGCAGATAGGCTATACTTACAAAGCGGGCACGTGCTCATGTGTGCAACGCTTTTGCTTCTTTGGCACTTTTTTCTTCTTCTTTTTTTTTTAAACGCGGGAAGTTGCTCTGCTGTGGACGGCTGACCAAGAGCTGATTAGTGAAGTAATATTACGGTGTATACATGCCAGTCGGGTATGGATAATTGGAGGCAATAAATTGATTCAGTATCAGTGAGTGTTCCCTGCCTTTGGCTGCAGCCCCGTCTTGGGTTTGCTACCGTCTCTCGTCCTGGAGTGCTGGGTATGTCAAAGGCACCCCGCGATTTTGAAAGGGGTAAAAGGGTTAAAAAAACGGATAAGTGGAAGATCGTGTTTTTATTTAAGGAATGCGTACATATAAAACGTTGCACAATTGATTTCGTTCTGCGTCTTTGATTATGATCATTACAGATGCTTTATAATATAATTATTAATAATATTGATAATAATTTTACTGGACCCGTGTATCTAGTGCACGGTCACTGGGAGCAAGAATCGCTTATAAATCACCTTGGCTCCGCTTTAGCATTCCAAGCCCCGTCTCTTCACCGTGATCTCTGCACCTTTACTTAACCAATCTCCTGTTAGACAACTTTGCTTTTGATAAGTACCCTGGACGGAAAGCCACTAACTCTCTGACATATACCGGATCGCAATGACACATTTTCGGACTGTATGAATAATCCAGAAATCATGGAGAAAATGTATATATAAAGGCATTGTGAGACGGTGTAAACTCCACGCAGAAAGCAATAGGATTGTGACTCGAGCAAAGCTGAAACCCAACAAGTGGAAAATACTTTATTATTATTATTACCACCGTTCAGGTCAGATCCCAGTGAATGGCGAATATAGCAAAGGAGTTACTGATTTTTTTTTTGTTTGTTTCTGGCGATTATAATGGCATCTATTTCCGAAAACGCATCACTTACTATTCATTTTAAACGCTGTTTATTCCAAAAGACAGCAACGGTATCACTGAGTAAAAAAAAAAGTAAAATATATCCATCAATTTTATAATTTCTTTGTCCACTTCATGTGTGCCGGGAGCCACTTTCTAAACTAGTAACCTTGGTCCGGGCGGATTTCAAAATGATCATCTTAATTTTGACAACTTCAAAAACGCTCTGCCCAGGCTCTAAGAAAGGAGACCAACATGCTCCAATCTAGGTTCAATCAACGAGACAAAAAAGTATGTATCTTATATGGCGCCTTATATCCCGAACACCGGAACAAACCGTTTTGGAAAAAAATGCAAAATTATTCATTCAGACTGCTACACTGCTGTGTCAGAGATTAAAACAAAAATAACAATTTTCAAAGAAAGAAATTAATAAATGAACTGAAAAGTAACCAGTGTATAAAGATTAACCGTTAACACTTTACGGGCTTGCTATAATGCACCTGTCACTTATTGCTACATCCTTTGTTAAGATCTTCTTTCATTGGAGTAACTGAACAATCTACATACAATACTGGTAGCTCTTCTTTTTGCCATTGGTGCTTTGCAAGTCCCCTGCAACACAGCGATTTCAATCCACGCACTCGGCCAGTAATTTTCAAGTTCCCGCTATGGCGCCCCAAGAGGTTGATTGCCATCCCAGCTACTTTCATTAATTGGGCCTTAATTAAACCGGCAGTTATTCCCAGTGTCTGTTTTGTCAGTCCAGAAATTACAAACTGTTATAAATATTTTTCTACTGAATGGAGCAAGCACTTGTGTGTGTGTTTGATGGAGTTGCATTCATTCTTTTTTGTATTACATTTAAATGCTTTATTCTTTATTAACGTTCTGATCATTTAAACCATTATTTCGTAATTACCCCACGAGTACATAGAATCGAAGTAACAGCTGACCTTTAGCATTCAATATTATTTGCAGACGTTTCTAATCCACTTCTATTTGGGTTAAAACTCAGAACGGAAGAGAAAAGAGAATGAAAAAGTATTAAGTAAGTAAGTAAAGCAATGACAAAAGGTAATTTTTTTTGTAATGTAACTCTTGCACTACTACACTGCACCGAATGCAAAGTACGAGAAGGATAACGGCCAGATAATTAAACAATGATATCAAATAGACATAAAAAAGTACTGATTGCGAAACTGTTTATTTATTTGAATCCAAGCAATTCAAAACGCAAAGGACAAACTGTTTGCCGGGCGGGCCTGGGAATGAATATGTAAGCCACTCACCTGGATAGCACCTTTTTAAACGTAACGTCGGGATGGAAATGAGGGGGCTGTAGTATGTGTTTGGGATTGAAGGAGTTTAGCGGACGGGAGGGAAAAATCTAGATGTGGAAACAAAAAGCGCGAGAGCTGCGCTTAGCGGCAGTCTGCTTGTTTGCGGTGGCTGACGAGCGGGCGGGCGCGCGCTGAATCGGCTTGACGAGACGCGTGTGTATACATGGCACGGGCGGGTTTAACAGCTTATTAGAATAAAAGACATCGAAGTGAGCACAAAGCTTGAACTGCATCCACTCTTTGCTCCAATAGGTGAGAATTAGTTACCTTGCAAGCGAAATTCACCCGGCGTCACGGTAGAAATCGTCTGAACCTTTGGCTGTTGTATAACAATCGCCGTTGAACCAGAGTGTCTTTTTTTCCATATTATATAATTATTAAGAATAAAGCATTACATATTACAAGTCACGATATAATAATACGACATTTAGATACGAAAGGAGCTTTATACAGCAGAAATTCAAATGGGTGCTTCGTGTAAAACACACGCAGAAAAGTGACAGTTTTACATGCTATTTGCTCTTAAACTTCCTTCCTCTGTAATTCCCACATCGCTAACACCAAATGTTCGTGCAAGTTCTGCCCGTGTCAGATCTGGTGTTTTACCTTCAGGCACTTTTCAAGAACATTGAATTCTTTCAGAGATCGCTTCTATTAAAATGTTTCAATGGCACTGGATTTGTGTGTTTGATAGAAAAAAATGGCATGGATTTAAAAATTGTAAATACATACCTTTCACAGAAGAGTTTATGGGCTTAATAAAAAAAAAGGTGCAAATTCAATGCACTGCTATGGCTAAGACCTTAATAGTTTTGCTATTGGGCATAATTAAGAAGGCATTTTTTAGACATAAATCATTCTACGTGTGTTTTTGTAAAATAAAACAATCCATCCATTCTCAAACCTATTTAATCCAATTCAGGGTTACAGGAGGCAACAGCGAGATCCAGCCCTGCAGAAGGGAGTGTTTATGGAGTTGTTCAGCACTCTGATTTTTTTTTTTTTCCTTTCAGCAGACCACATAGTGGCGCAGTGGTTGGTACTGCTTCTTTACCCCACTGTGGGATTTGGTCAGAATCTCAGCCAGGTCACTTTGTGGAGTTTGCACATTCTCCAATTACTCTGTGCAAATTTGCCATGTGCACATAGTAAAATGAAATTTTTAACCTGCAAGTCTCCTCCATACAGTGACAATAATACAATATGTACAAAACCAAACCTGAAAAAGTGCATCTAAAATGTCCCATTTTTATACAATATGTTTTCAAACATTTTGTATATATATTGTACAGTGTTTATATGCTTTGCAGCGACTTGTGATGCTGGGAAAAGAGTGGTTAATCCAACTGTCAACGTAACCTACTGCACCAAATCTCCTAGGATGAAGTTTAAAAAAAAACAAAAAAAAACGTTTTTTTATGTAGCACCTTTCATACACTCAAGGACACTTTACAATTCAATAAACACATTAACAAGAAAGTAGAAATTACAAGAAAAAGAATAATACTCATTGAAAAGATGCACTTTTAACAGAAGTTTGAAACAAATAATAGATTTTTTCCTCCGAAGGATGAGAGGGAGAGAATTCCAAATTTTAGGGGCTATCACACTGAAAGCTCTGACCCAGATAGTAACTAACCTGTATTTATGTACAATGAGTAAGTTAGCATCCGATGATCGTAATGCACGTGCAGCAGTGTAAGGAAGCAGCAGCTCCGACAGATAATGAGGGGCTAACCCATGAAGGTCTTTAAAGGTGAGAAGAATAATTTTATATTTGATTCTTGAAGAAACTGCTAACCAATGTAAATCACAGAGGACAGGAGTGATGTGAGCAGATTTTTTTAGTGTGTGTAAGTAAACGAGCAGCAGAATTCTACACATACTGTAATCTATTGATATATTTACTCGGGAGGCCATAAAAGAAAGCATTGTAATAGTCTGATTTCATTCTTAACTTGAAGTAATGTTTAAGTAGCTGTCTCTGTTCTTCTCTAGTTTTGTAATTGGTTTTAAAGGCTGGTTCCTCATAGTGCTCACACTAAAGTGGGCAGGTCTAGGAAAGTCACAAACCATTTCTTTTCATTATATTAATTAATCTTCAATAATACTTTTTTGAATTTAATGCCCCAAGTAGTTTCCTTTATCATTATTATTGATGAAACATGAAGACACCAGAGCAAATGAAAATGTGGCCTAAAAGTTGGCTTTTAATTAACTTCCATTTACAGCTATGAACTCAAAATCATAGAGGTGCTCTATTTAAAAAGAAAGAAACTCTCATATAATGATGTCAAGAAATTTTTTTCCCCATGAATAAAATACACAAAACCCTTTGCTAACTTCTTTTAAAATGATAATTTAGTTGTATGTAAGAATTTCTAGATTGGAACATTTAATGTAGAAGGTAATAAATAATATACTGATTGGCTATTTACTGGCGCATATTAGCGCAGTTAGTAAACCAATTGTAACAAAAATCTGTCTTATTATATTTGTAGTGTATGCTTGTATAGAGCACCATTAACCACTTTGGTTTTAACCCAAGCGTGACTTGTGTTCAAAATTCTTTGTAATTAAGGTTATTACTGAATCAGACTCGGGGTGACATGTAATGATCCACTTTAGAGTGTTAAGCCAAAATAACTCTGGATAGTATTCTTCTGCCATCTAGTGGATGAAATAACATCTAAATAACACTATGGTAATTGACATGTTCACTGAAACATGGTGATGTAACTTTTACAAATAAAAGAGAAGTGTCTGAGAGTTTGTGTTCTGTGGTGTGAGAGTTAATTAAAAGGTGCATTTTGCTCCTAAAAAACTTTGATCCTTAGTTGCTGCTAAGGAGCCGTGCAGGAATTTATTAAGCACTTTTTTCCCTTTTAGAAGGGTATTTTGCTTTTTTATTCTCCCACCCAGGAGCAAAAGTAGCTGGGTGTTTAGGAGAGCATTTGGAAAAGTTATTTGTACTTGTTCTTGCTATTTGTATTCAAAGTAGTGTTGGCGAGGCTGGGCAGTAAGCAACAGCAGCTGATATCAGCATCTCTGTAAACAAATATCTGGCATTGTAGAGGTGAATAGTTATAAGGAACAGATACAGAAATTCCTGGGGGGGAGCACCAGCTGACATCAGAGCAGTAAGTGGAAGGACTCATTGGTACGTAGGCAGGTAACTAGTGTTAAGGCACCAATCGGAAGTGCCTTGAGTGCCTGTAGGAGCAGACAAGACCGTAAGAAGTAAACTGACAGCAGGTATTCAATAAGCAAGTTTTTCTAGATTGAACAGTTTTTAGAGGTCAGGAAAAAAAGAGCAGTTAAGAAAGTGACAGTGTAAGGGATCATTAATACGAAGGAATACAAACTGTGTGAGTGGAAAGCTTTTAAGAAAGGAATAAGAGGAGTGCAAAGTTACAGCAGTGAAAGAAAAATAGTTAACCTCCACGAATGACAAACGGCAGTTATTTGAGGGGGAGATTATTTCAGGAACTTAAGGGGTCAAAAGGTGTAAAATTAATGTAGCAGTTTTTTTTTTAATATATATATACAGTATATATTGTGTTTTTACCATTTAAATTAAATCATTTCATTTAAATGGAAAACAAATGAGCAGTTTTAGTAATCTGAAGTCGCATTTTAAAAATGAGGCCAGTGCAAAGCAAGTCCTGTTGGACTTTTTAGATGACAGCTTTTAGGAGAAGGTCTTCTATGAGGGCTACATCTGCAGGAGATGTCAGCTGATCCAGGACCTTGAGCTCAGGGTCTCTGAACTTGAGGAGGAGTTGGCTAGCCTGCATTGTGTAGAGAATTGGTGGACCTGGCTAGGTGTCCTTTAGATGGAGAGTGTCCAGCTGTTTCATGGGAGCTGGGAGGTGGTAGGTAGGCAAGAGGAGCACCACAGAACCACCTCAAAACCTGTTTCCAGAAAGAGGGACATAGTGATAGTTCGGGTCTCAATTATAAGGGACATTGGAGCACAAGTTTGCTGTAGAAATTGAGAGTCTAGCATGGTGTATTTCCTTCTCGGTGCACAAGTGAGAGACCTCCCTAGATGGGTTGATAGGCTCTTGGCTAGAGAGGGGGGTGGATCTAGTTATCCTTGTCCATGTTAGAACAATTACATGTATAAGGGTAGTCTCTCAGTTTTGCAATCCAAATTTAAAGAGTTAGGTACCAGACCAAGTAGCGGAACTGACAAAGTAGTCTTCTGTAAAGTTCTGCCTTTGCCATGTTCCAGTCCAGGTAAGACTGAGGAGATCAGAAGGCTTAATGCATGGGTCAAATCTTGGTGTAGATAGAAGGGTATAGCTTTACGGGCCACTGGGACTCCTTTTGGAACAGATGAGACTTGTTCTGCTGTGATGGGTTACATCTGAACCAGAGGGTCACCAAGGTGTTGGGGAGGCATATGAGTAGGTTACAATAGTGTGAAAATAAAAATATATAATATGTGAATTGTACCCTGATATTTAAATGCAAAAGTAAAACGAGTAACACATTAAAAATAGCTTGCCTATATACTAGAAGTATCAAAAGTGAATTAGAGTTTTTTTAGTAGACAAACATAATTATGCTATTACAACAATAACAGAAACCTGGCTATAGTATATAGTGAAGATGGGAATGAGTACGACATATAAGGATACTCGGTATTTAGGAAGTACAGACAGAACAGAAAAGGAGGTGGGGTTGCTGTTTATGTGAAAAAGAATTTAAATGCAAGTCCTCTTCAGTTGGATGATGAGCCCCATCTTAGTGAGGACATGTGGCTTTGTCTGGAAAGCATTAGGGAAAGACCTTATTTTTAGGAGCATGCTATAGACTCCCCAATGCAGAGTGTATCTTTTTAGTAATATTAAAAAGGCAAGTTTACAGGGGGATATTATAATCATGGTTGGACTTTAACAACTTGATTTTAAAGCATCAACATGGGTTAAAGCCTGTCTGGATATAGTATTTTGTAATCATCAGGATAGAACTGAGAGTGTAGATATGATTTCATCATTGGGGTCAAGTGATCATAATCTAATACAGTTCTCAGTGTTTTGGAAGAGTGCAGATGCAAAGACTAAGACTGTTTAATTGAACTTTGGTAGGGCAAACTTTGAGGAATTGCTGCAAAGTCTAAGGGAGATAGACTGGAATAAGCTTTTAAGTTTTGAGACAAGGAGCAGTGGAACAGATTTAAAAAAGTTTTGTGTATAATGCAGAACAGGTACATACCTAAATTTGGAATCGGTAGGAAAAAAAAAAAAAATCCTCATTGGGTTAATAGAGTTGGAAAAGAAGCTGCAAAGGGGGGAAAAAACAGCCATATAAGGTTTATAAGATTAATAAATCCAATGTGAATTGTATGGCATATGAGAACATGAGGGCAACCCTTAAGAAGGGTATTAGTGAGGCTAAAAGGCAGTTTGAGAGGAAAATAAGGCGAAAGACAACCTAAAGAGATTCTTTCATTATTTTAGTAATAAAAGAATAGTCAAGGAGGATGTGAGGTGCATCAGGAATAGTAAAGGGGAATTCAAAAATGCAGACAGTGAAACAGCAGATGCTCTAAACTCGCATTATTCTGAGGCCCTCACATGTGAGGAAGTAGATAACTTCCTGGTGGTAAAAAGAACTACTAAGGAGGTACTAAGTAACTTAGAAATTGTAGAGAGAGAAGTACTTATTAGATCAAATAGACTTAAATCAAACAAATCGCCAGGACCAGATAACATTTACCGCTAAGTTCTTAAGGAGGTTAGTGAGTACATATATAAACCCTTGGTACATATTTTAGAAAGTCATTGCGCACTGGGGAAATTCTGAAGGACTGGAAAATGGCAAATATTATCCTATTATATAAAAAAAGGTGATGGGGCAGACCCAGGCAACTATTAGCCATTAAGCTTAATGTGCCCCACAGGTATGTTGATGGAAGGAATTAAGGAAAAGATTGTGCTACACATGGCAAGAACAGGAGTTTTACTGAACAGTCAGAATTAGTTAAGGAGAGGGAGGGTATGTTTTACCAACATGCTGGAATTCTATGAGGATGCAGCAAAATATATATTCAAAGTGGAGCGAGAGCTATCGGGAGAGCTCCTCCTGACGGCCTGGGGGTGAGGGCCGGAACACGAAGCCGGCAGTCTTCCACAATATATATACATGCATACATACTGTTGCATGCGGCTGGGGGTGGAGCCCAGCCGGGACGCCCAGGAGGACCGGAGGAGGGCTTGTACCTCCTCCAGACTGCGAGGGGGCAACTGCCCTGGTTGTGTTGGAAGCCCAACCCTGTAGGCGCCAGGCGGTGCCACGGTGCCTGAACAACCCTGGACCTCAGCACTTCCGCCACACCAGGAAGTGCTGGGGGGAAGAGGAGCAGGGACACCCGAAGGGCTTCTGGGTGCGCAGCCGGGACTTCCGCCACACACTGGGGTGTGTCCGCAGGAGATTGCCGGGAAGCAGCTGGAGCCCATCCGTGTTCCTATATAAGGGGCCGCCTCCCTTCATTCAGCAGCGGAAGTCGGGTGGAAGAAGGACGGAGCTGGAGAGAGGACTGGAGGCGGCCAGGAGAAGAGGCGGCCAGGAGAAGAGGCATTTGACTGTGAGGCCTGGACTTTGGGGGATCGGTGCTGGAGGCACTGGGTTTGTGCACTGAACTGTTTATTTAAATACTGTAAATAAACGTGTGTGTGTGGTGGAACAAACGATGTCTGTCTGTCTGTGTCCGGGTCCCATTCCACAATACATACACACAATAAAAGTTAAATGTTTTTGGCTCAGTTTTCTTGGGTTAAATATAATGCTAAGGAGGCTACAACAAAGCTTCATTTTAAGTCCCTTTTGAAACAACCAGATTCGAGGTGATAATGTGATGCCAACCTAAATTAAAATAATGTGTAAGTACTAACATGATGTGAAAGAATCAGTTAAATAGGAGTGAGAATGAGTAAAACAATGTATGCTAATTGTGAGCAGAGGTAACAGGGTATAAAGGAAATAATTCAGAATGAATGTATTTAAAAGTATTTGGGGGGAAAAAGGTTTGAATGCCAAGGGTACCTTTTAAATTGAATGCTGCTTCCACATTTTAGAAGATATCTACAGAAGTAGTTTAATTTTTTTATATTCTCATCATCCTACAATGTGATTTACTAAAGGTACATTTCTTGTCTTTTGTTTTCATTCCGAAGATCTCCTCAAGTTAATGGAGATCCAACATTAGCTCCTATATGAGTAAGTCTGTATAAGTGCATGAGGGTTCCCTGCCGTGAATGGGTATTCTGTACAGGGTTAACTGTTTACCTTGTACACTGTGCTACCTAGATAGTCATGGATGGGTAAGTCTTCGCTACTGCACTCTAATTATTATAAGTGTGGGCTTAATTTTATTTTTTAATTATTTATTTTTTAATTATTTTATTTTTTTAAAGTTTTACTTTGGATAACATTTGGACAAATTTGGACAATGTGTTTAATCATGTAGAGTTTACTATGTTTCAGTAAGCTAATAATGTCAACCTACTGAATACTATGTAGATGCCCCTTATTATATCAAATAATGTTTGGGGTAACCGCTTTATACCAACCTGACTAAAAGAAACTTTCCTGGCAGACAAACGGCCCATCCTTTTATGTTTCATTATTTCACTTTTGCATTTTTGCAGGGGTAAGATGAATGTGTTATGAAATAGGGTGGAACAGTGGCTAACTTAACTCAACACAAATCCAGTGTCCTGAGTTTGAATGTTATACCTAGTTTGTACATTCTCCTGATGATATTTGCTTCTGGGTACTCCAGTTTTCCTCCCAGCTCCCCAAAGACATGCAAATTCGGTTAATTGTTGATTCCAAGTGTGAGTGGATTATGTGCACGTAAGGTTGCTGTGATGGACCATTTATCTGCTTTGCATCGAGTTCATCCTGGTTTAGGCTGTGTAACAAATGTTATTACTAGATAAAGAAGTGGCTTGCTTTCAGTGTTACAGTCACATATACAGTGCCTAGATTTGCAGACTGTGTATGGTAAAGTGACACTAGGCTATATAGAGGGCAAGGGATTACAAAGCAGAAAATGTTAGCATTGGACACAAAAGATGGGGTCTAGGAAGGCCCTAGTAAGGAGAAATTGAACTGCGCATTGGTATTGGCAATGAATGTTTCAATGAGAGAGAAGGCACCACTAGATATTTGTTTGTACAGTGGACATCATGAAAGGACAATTCATAGGCATACCAGAGAGGGAGAAGTACATCCTGGAAATTAATACTCTTGTGATCAATGCATATTTAAGGAGAGTCAATCCAAAAAGGTCCAGAGATGCCTGGCTCTTTGTAGACAGTGAAGGCCAAGTTGGATCCAGAGCTGTGCGAGAGAAAAGGTGGATTATCACGCATTATTGTAACATCAATACCGATCTCACGGATGGAGAGCACCACAATACTTTGTTTTCAAGACTGAAGAGATTGAGCTGCCTTAATTAATCAAAATTCTAGGACGATTTTTTTTCCTCAATAGATAGATAGATAGATACTTTATTAATCCCAAGGGGAAATTCACATAATCCAGCAGCAGTATACTGATACAAAGAAACAATATTAAATTAAATAGTAATAAAAATGAAAAGAATTAAAATAAAATTAATGTTAGCATTTACTCCCCCAGGTGGAATTGAAGAGTTGCATAGTGTGGGGGAGGAACGATCTCTTTAGTCTGTCAGTGGAACAGGACAGTGACAAAAGTCTGTCACTGAAGCTACTCCTCTGTCTGGAGATGACACTGTTAAGTGGATGCAGTGGATTCTTCATGATTGACAGGAGTTTGCTTAGTGCCCGTCGCTCTGCCACAGATGTTAAACTGTCCAACTTTAATCCTACAATGGAGCCTGCCTTCTTAACAAGTTTGTCCAGGCGTGAGGCGTCTTTCATCTTTATGCTGCCACCCCAGCACACCACCGCGTAGAAGAGGGCACTCGCCACAACCGTCTGGTAGAACATCTGCAGCATCTTACTGCAGATGTTGAAGGATGCCAACCTTCTCAGAAAGTATATTCTGCTCTGAGCTTTCTTACATAGAGCATCAGTATTGGCAGTCCAGTCCAATTTGTCATCCAGCTGCACTCCCAGATATTTATAGGTCTGCACCCTCTGCACACAGTCACCTCTGATGATCACAGGGTCCATGAGGGGCCTGGGCCTCCTAAAATCCACCACCAGCTCCTTGGTCTTGCTGGTGTTAAGGTGTAAGTGGTTTGAGTCGCACCATTTAACAAAGTCTTTGATTAACTTTCTGTACTCCTCCTCCTGCCCACTCCTGATGCAGCCCACAATAGCAGTGTCATCAGCGAACTTTTGCACGTGGCAGGACTCTGAGTCATATTGGAAGTCTGATGTATATAGACTGAACAGGACCGGAGAAAGTACAGTCCCCTGTGGCGCCCCTGTATTGCTGCACACAATGTCAGACCTGCAGTTCCCAAGACGCACATATTGAGGTCTGTCTGTAAGATAGTCCACAATCCATGCCACAAGGTGTGAATCTACTCCCATCTCAGTCAGCTTATCCCTAAGGAGCAGAGGTTGGATGGTGTTGAAGGCGCTAGAGAAGTCCAAAACATAATTCTTACAGCACCACTGCCTCTGTCCAGGTGGGAGAGGGATCGATGAAGCATATAGATGATGGCATCCTCCGCTCCCACCTTCTCCTGGTATGCGAACTGCAGAGGGTCTAGGGCGACGGACCTGTGGCCTCAGGTGGTGAAGCAGCAGCCGCTCCATGGTCTTCATCAGATGTGACGTCAGAGCAACAGGCGGAAGTCATTCAGCTCACTAGGACGTGATACCTTTGGGACAGGAGTGATACAAGATGTTTTCCAAAGCCTGGGACTCTCCCTGTTCCAGGCTCAGGTTGAAGATGCGCTGTAGAGGACTCCCCAGTTCCAACGCACAGGCCTTCAGCAATCGTGGCGATACACCATCTGGACCCGCTGCTTTGCTGGCACAAAGTCTTTTCAGCTCTCTGCTCACCTGGGCTGCTGTAATTGTGGGTGGGGATGTCTCACCTATGCTGGTATCAGCAGAAGGATGGTTGGAGGATGCAGTACTCGAGGTGAGAGTGGGTTACTGTGATCAAACCTATTAAAGAAGTTGTTCATTTGGTTTGCTCTCTCCACGTCTGTCTCGATGCGGCACCCGCTTGAGCTGCAGCCAGTGATAATCTTCATCCCATCCCACACTTCCTTCATACTGTTTTTCTGCAACTTCTGCTCCAGCTTTCTCCTGTACTGCTCTTTCGCCGCCCTGAGCTGGACTCGGAGTTCCTTCTGCACGCACTTCAGCTCATGCTTATCACCACCTTTAAAAGCCCTTTTCTTCTGGTTCAAAAGGCCCTTGATGTCACTTGTAATCCATGGCTTGTTGTTAGCATAGCAGCGTACTGTTCTTACTGGAACTACAATGTCCATACAGAAGTTGATGTAATCAGTTGTGCATTCAACAGCCTCTTCAATGTTCTCACTATGTGATCTCAGCAATATATCCCAGTCTGTAGTTCCAAAGCAGTCTCTCAGAGCCTGCTCTGCCTCAGGGGACCACTTCCTGAATGAGCGTGTGGTTGTAGGTAGCGCCCTCACTCTTGGTTTGTATTTAGGCTGAAGCAGAACCAGGTTATGATCTGCTTTCCCAAGCGCAGGCAGTGGGGTGGCACTGTATGCGTCTTTAACGTTTGCATATAGTAGGTCAATAGTCCTGTTTCCCCGAGTTTTACAATCCACATACTGGAAGAAGGCAGGTAATGTTTTATCCAGCGTTACATGGTTAAAGTCTCCAGCGATTAGCACAAGTGCTAAAATATCACTTCAGACATAAAACACAAGTACTATTTATATTTTTAAGAATATAATTTAACTGCATTCTAAAAGATAGGGCAAATTTAATTAAAATTGGTCTCTTCATAATGGGTTTAGTCATGCTGATGAACAGCTGTCCAGCAGGGTGATGTTCATTTTCAGAGGATAGGAACTACTTGGATCATACTGTCACACAAGTTTAAAAAAAAAAAAAAAAGTGTTTAAATTTGTGTAAAAAGTATACATTTGTTTGCTTAGTTTATTTCACAGCTTTCCCATTTACACAACATATTTCTTCAGAACTGCATGATGTACATGATATGATTTAGGTGATGCTGAAAGAGTACCTCTCTTATATTGCTCTGAGAGTCAATGCTGTCAGACCAGGCCACCGATGAGCCCACTCCCTGACAAACATATTGTCCAAATTATACATTTTCTGCCTATATCTGAAAACAGCTTTCTTGAGCCCAGAGTTGCATTAATGAGATGGCAGTACTCACCACCCAGAGTGATTTCTTGGGACTATTATATTACTGGACACAAGGAAACCTCTGTCAGGCAATACAAGGGGTTTCTGTAAGAAATAATCTCTTAGATACAATATTCAGATATACAAAAAAAATATCAGTGAGCAATGTAATGTCAAGCTCAATAAAAGGGGCCTCTGCAGACAATTCTATAGGAATACAATAAACACATACTTAGACATAGCAATGCAAAATTCTGAAAATGCGTTATTAAATAGAAAGCGCAGCAAAGACCTGTTGAAGTTTTTAAAGCATTCTAGATTCATTTTCCCATAATCAGTCTGAAATTAAGTATTCAATTATATTCCTTCAAGGAAACCGATGGATAAAAAAAATAAATGCACCTAGACACAATGTTGGCTGCCCAAAGTGTCAAATATGCAGATCACTTCCCAACTGTTCTCTCACTATTTGCTATCAGGTTAGACCCCTAGACAGGTGTTAAACACAAGAAAGGTTGCAAGCAGAAGCCTCACTGACTTTGGATGCGATGTGTGTTTGGAAAATCTATTGGATTTGCTGAAGAAGCTGAGAATGTACAGTAGGTTTGTATTGAATGGTCTGAGTTGTCATTCTTCATCATGGTCTTAATGATTTGACGTATACATAATATAATAAGTGACAAAGTAGTGTGGTAGATAGTAGGAGTTTGGGGACTTTCAAAACTTGATATAATTTTTGGATAAATTAGGTGACTGGGATTGGTGAGGTTGTTGGGCTGAATTGCTTGTTCTCATCAAAATATTTCTAATTTTTCTTTTTTTTCTTTTCAAACAGCCTGTACTCTCTGTGAGCAGACAATTACTAGGTTACTGTTTCTATGCATCTGGAAGATGTTTTAACAAAGAATATATGATCAATGATACACCTCTTGAATTATCACATACCAAAAGTGAAACGCTGATTTAGAGCCTAAATGTTTTAAGTTTAGTATTAAAAATGCACAATTCAAACTACTAACTGATCTTTTTCATGTATGACTTTAAAAGAAACCCAGAATAAACACTACCCTGCCCTGTGTCATCCAAGCTGTGTATAAGAATGACTTGTGTTTGGGCAGTATTACTAGTTCATGCAAATTCTTACTACTAAATGCTACACAGTTCTGAGTTTAATGAGGTGTGATTCCTAATGTGAATATTTAGCTGTCAGTGCCAAAATAATCCTGGATAGGATACAAATTAGGTGGCATGCCTCATTGGTTAATCCCTTTGAGACAATAAACCTGTCCGATACTGAGTGATGAGAATATATAAAAAAGAGCTGACTATATCAAAACTTCCTTCTCCTAGTTCTGAGGATTTTGTAGAAAATATCCTTTAAATCTCCCCAGTTATATAGTGTGCTCAAACATTTATCCAAGGTGGCTTATAAGATTACAATGTGATACAACTACAGGATTTTTATTTTTTTATTTTTATTTTTTTAATTTTGTGAAGAATTGGAGTGATTAGGTGAATTACTATGGGTCACATAGTGGAATTGATCCAGTAACCTTAGAGTTTCCAGTGCCTTAATCACTACATCACACTTGTACACATTATCTATATTAATAGTAATAATAATATATTTTATTTATATAGTGCCTTTCCCATGCTCAATAGTACATCACTGCTGCATAAACTTCTGCATTGGATGCACGGTTCAAAAGTGTGATGAGGTTACAAACCTAATAAGTCAAAATCAGACACAGAAAATCGTGGTCTTTCCTACGCATTTATTTTTATCTACCATATTTGTAAGTGTAGAGGTGAAGGGTATCAAGCTCAGCTCTTGCAGCATCAGGTACGTTGTGAAAGTGCACTCTTTCAGGCCAGAAAGGCACACATAAAGCTATCCAATAGAGAAAATCATGTGGGAAATTTTTAAAATGAAAATCTGCTTATTAACATGTCTTGGCAGTGAGAAAGTAAGCAAAGATAGAAATAAAAATATTTATAGGACAAATGCTCAAATTCAATGAATTTTAGAAAACCACTTTTTTTAAAGACTAAACTGAAGGTGTACCCATCTTTTTGTGAGTATGGTTATTGTACCTGTTTGTTTTTTATATTAGTGTTTTAAAAGTAAACTCCAATGAATGCTTTATTAATTTGTTTTTACATTTTGTCAGTTGATTAGAGCTACTGAGAGGTTTCTAACAATATAAAAAAATATATATTTTTTATTTTCTGCTTTCTCTTCCTCTTAATTTATTGTATGTGCTCCCAATCTCTCTATGTTAGTTTTTGTCCATTTCCAGTTTTAGATATTCATGATATTCATAGGTTATTTGGAAATGTGTTGCGAATTAGATTTTTTTTTGCAAGAAACGCAGCACCACAGACCAGTGACTACAATAAAATGGAGCTCTTGCTGTTCTTGTGTTACGTTTTAGTATAAACTATATATATATATATATATATATATATATATATATATATATATATATATATAATATATTTTTTTTTTTTGCTAATTTAAGCAATCGACACATCTGTTTATTTGATGTATTCATTTTGAACTGTTTCTTCACATTTGCCACATATGAATATAATTTGTGCTTGTTTCTCTGTGCTACTTTTTAAATATTTTTATCTGTATTTCTGTAGTATAACTACATAACCATTTTGTGTGTTTGATATATTTTTTATTTTTTTGTACTCCTTGCTTTAGATTGCTGTGATGTCAAATGATTGCTAGGCATATGGTGCTTATGCCCCTTTACCTGTTTACATTATGGTTGCCATGTTTTAAAAGATCACCTAAAAATCACAGTTGTAAAATATATTTAGATTTTCTGCCTTAAAGGGTTACTTTTATGATGAAGGTTTCACTGCTGAAGTGAGTTTTTAAACAATATGCCATCTGTGTTAAGTAGTAATATGCAGTAGTAATAGTACACAGTAGTTCAATGTTTTCTCATAGCCAGCAAGCTGTTTTGTAGATGCAATATCATACACGCACAGTTCATCGGTTCCATTTTAAGGAGATTAAAATAGAGCTGCCTCTTTTTCTATCTGCAAAATAGGGTGGGTGGGGGTTGGCAGACTTCCACATTGACAGGTCACTGTGCAGAGGGAAAAAGATGCAATGGAGCAAAGCAAAACCAGAAAAGATAAAAATGATGTTAGGCTACATTAGGTATTGTATGTTGCCATATGAAAAGATAGATGGTGAAAGTAATCCTAGTTTTATTCTTTCTGTCTGTCTATCTCTCTATTTCTCTCTCCTAACTACAGGGTAAAGGGTAATGGATGCCAACACAGGGCACAAGGCAGGAAACAAACCCTAGGCATGGTGCCAGCCCACCGCAGTGTGTGTGTGTGTGTGTTATATTTATATATATATATATATATATATATATATATATATATATATATATATATATATATATATATATATATATATATATATATATATATATATATATATATATATATATATATATATATATATATAAAAACATTTTTTTTTTTTTTTTGTCTTGAGGCTCCAGGGAACTGGGTTTAACATACAAGTACAATTTTTAGGTGGTTCAAGGCAAAGGGTGCACACTGCTCTGGGGCATCAACCCCAGAATTAGAGGTGTGAAACCATTTTCAGGACCTCGCAGAGCTGGACAGTGGTAGGCAGGCATGAGAATGGACCACCTCAAAACCAGTCCCCAGAAAGAGAAATGATGTGATAGTCGGGGGCTCAATCATTAAGGGATTGAAGCACAGATTTGCTCCAGAGAAACAGTTGCACTATGTTGCCTTCTGAGTTCACAAGTAGGAGAACTCCTTGGAAGGGTAGATAATATCTTGGCTGGAGTTGGGTAGATCCAAATGTCATTGTCCGTGTTGGAACAAATGACATTACTGAGGGCAAACTGTCTGTTCTGCAATCCAAATTTAAAGGGTTAGGTGCTGGCTGAGGAGCAGAGCTGACAAGGTAGTCTTCTCCAAAGTTCTGCCTGTGCCACACACCAGTCCATTTAATGCTGAGGGGATTAGAAGGCTTAATGTGTGACTCAAATCTTGGGTTTCAGATTATGGGCATTGGATCTTCTTTTGGAATAGATGGGACCTGTTGTGCCACAGCAGGTTAGAGACCAGAGAGGCATTAATAAGTTGGGGAAGCCTATAAGTAGTTTAGTTGAATTGTGTGTGAAGGGATGAAAAATAGTGTAAAAACAAATATGCATAGTAATATAAAATAGAACCCCAAGTACAAAAGTAAAACATTAAAAATAGCTTAATGCTAGAGATATCAAAACTGCAAGTGAGTTGGAGTTAATATGTATCCTGAACATAATTATATTACAACAATAACAGAAACCTGGTTAAATAACTAAGATATGGATGACTATAATGTAGATGGGCATACATAGGTGGGTGCTGTTTATGTAAAGCAGAATTTAGAAGCATGTCTTCTTCCGTTTGACAATGAGCCACATCTTTGTGATAACATATGGATTTGCCTGGAATGCAATAGGGAAAGAGGTCTTATTTTGGGAGTGTGCTTTAGACCCTCACCAATGTAGGCAGTAATTTCAATGTGCAAATTTAAAAAAAAAATAATAAAAATGAAGGCTTACAGGGTGAAATTATAGTCTTGGGAGAATTTAACTACCCAAATATTAACTGGGCTAACCTCGCAATTATTGGAATAAAAGAGCAACTGTTGTTAGAAGTAATCGGTGACTGTTTTTTAACACAGTATGTTAAAACACCAAAAGAAGGCCTGTCTGGATTTAGTGTGTTGTATTAATCAGGACAGAATTGAGGATGTGGAGATAATTGACACACTAGGGTTAAGTGACCATAATTTAATACAATTTACAGTGTTTTGGCAGAGCACAGATGCAAAGACTAAAACTGTCAAGTTTAACTTTGCTGCTTCTGTTCAAAGTCTGCCTTAAAGTCTAAAGGGATAAACTGGGAGAAGCATTTAAGTGTAGAAACAGTCAAGGAGCAGTAGAACAGGTTTAAAAACATATTATATACAGTATAATGCAGGATAGTTACATCCCAAAATTAGAAATTAGTAGGAAATTACCAAAAAAAAAGAAAACACCTTTGCTATGGGTAAGAAAGGAGATAAGAAAAAAGATGTAGCAAAAGAAAAAGCAGCTTTGTAAGGCATGTAGGAGTAATAACACCAATGCGAATCATATGATGTATGAGAGCAACTGTTAAAAAGGATATTAGAGAAGAGAGGTACTTTAAAGAGGAATATTGCAGATAAGGCTAAAAATGACCTAAAAGATTCCTATAGATTCTTATAAGTACAATTACCTCACTGTAAACTTACACTACAGTTATAATATTGCACAACCTGCGCCACTTTATAAAGCACGTATTTACATATGATGACAATATCATTTTTAAGATGAAATGCAGCAAAATATGTTTGAGTATATTATACAGATAAAACTAATTTCATTTAAATAATCTGCATTGTTAATAATTAAACATGTCAGGACACGGTGCCACAGCGCTAGCTAGTTCACAGATTGATCCTGATTGATTGCTGTATGCTGGAATGATAGATGGATAGAATAATTAAACACGTACTACAAAGATATTTCAATGTTCCTTAAAAGTTTTGAAGAATCATCGTTGTAAGCTTACAGAAGGTTTAATGTCTTTTACAGATCTGATTGTGTGGCGATTGGGTATTTGGAGAAAGAAAAGTAAGGACAGGAATTTGTGGTTAGTATGTTTTGAAAGAGACAGTGCCGCCACTGTGTTCCCATGTTTAATAACATGCTTCCATTCCTTTCATCATGAAAAAGATATCACGTATACATCTCAGTATTTTAATTATTCAGACAGCTGTGATATCACGAATGTAATGGATTCTGTGTCCTGTCGGGGGAAGAGAAAGCCGGTTTAAGAACCACGTAGTGTTTCACACACAGATGATCAAATACAAAACAAGGCATTTAATGTGGATTTAAGAAACTAGTAAATTGATCGATTTTAAGATAAAGTTTGATGTTCTACTTTAATGACAAAATAAATTACGTGATTAAAGTGGAAATTTCGAGATTAAAGTTGACATTTCCTGCTTTTTTCCCCACTGTGTGCTTATTTTTTTTTTTCCTCTGTACCCTAATAAGCTTTCATACGACACTCAGACGTTGGGCTACGACTCGCCTTTTCATGACGACTTGGATATGTGACTGTGTGACTTTGTGAACTTGAGCTTTCGAGTTTCTCCGACACTTTGTCACTCGATCAACTTCCTTTTGTTGATTATACCACTGTTTAAACCAACAAATATTAAGTTTTTCCTTGCCTCCACTTGGTATTCGGTGAAATTCTTATATTTTCCCCCGTGTTTTTCCCATTGTCTTTTCACAGAAGGCTGAGCTTAAGGGCTATTTGTATTGATTTGCATATTCATAGAGGTGTAATTCTGGGAGGAGTTGGGGCGGGACAGGAGGTGTGTGCACGAGTGTTACTTTTCACACTGACGGGGATTTATGTAGCGTCAGAACATGGAAGTTGGAGTACGCACAGATTCCTGTATCTAGATTTTTTTGTGCGTAAGCACATTTTGGCTTTTGTGCTTATGTCATGTTATAGTGAGAATTCTACGCATGGCGTTATGCATGAGGCCCCAGGGCTGTATAATATTTATTCTTGAATACTGGAGGAAATTAGTGAATACATATATAAACCTTGACACATTTTTAGGAAGTCATTGCGTACTGGGGAAATTCTGAAGGAATGGAAAATGGCAAAAATTACCCCGTTATACAAAAAAGGTGATTGGGCAGATCCAAGTAACTATATGCTGTAGGGTCAGTAAGCTTAATGTGCATTGCACGTAAATTAATAGAAGGAATCATTAAGGATAAGATTGAGCAAGAGCTTTGCTGAACAGTCAGCTTGGGTTCAGACAAGAAACGTCATATTGTATGACTATGAGGTACCACATTAGAGACTGCCATCAAACTAAACGAAGTGGGAGCATAGGGTGTAATTTTTAGATGTGTGTAGAATTAGTTTAAACATCAGAAGCAGAGGGTTAGGTGTGAAGGGCCTTCTCAGAATTGGGCGGTAGCCCTCTGTGTCAGTGCTAGGGCTGCTGCAATTTTAAATATAAAACTTATTTGGATAGCAATGTAAATAACAAGCTGGATAAGTTTGGAGGATACTAAGCCAGGTGGACTAGCAGATAATCTAGAATCCATTGAATCATTACAGAAGGATATTGGGGAGAAGTTATATTTTCAGTTTAAGCATAAAGGATTAAGAGTTGACATGATCAAACTTTTTATGAAAGGAATTAGTACAGTGTATTAGTACAGACTATTACTTTAAAATAAATTCAACAAGAACCTGAATATGTTACCCAAATAGTGTGGTTGACCGTAGTGCTGTAGTGACATTCAAAACTAGATTTGATGTTATTTTAGGGCAATTAAGAGGACAGGACTGTCAAGCTTTGTTTGTCTGAATGCCTGTTCTAGTGTAAATTGTTCAAATTTTTAATGTCCTGTGGCATTAGCCCTGAGTGAAATTTGGGATCGGAATTCTATGTATACACATTTCAGTCCAAGTCAGACTGTGATGTGTAATGATCCACTTTACAGTGTTAAGCCTAAATAACTGTTGGTCTTAGCACTATTTTACTATTAATACCCACTATTCTTTCAGGGTGGATGTCGAGTTTTGTCAAAAAGAGGGGTTGATGGTGGTAATCAACTGTAAACCGTGACAATACCCACCATAATGTTTTAGTTGGACTCTCTTTGTTAGAAGGAAAGTTATGTTTATTGGTTTAGCCGAGATTTAATGAGCTTGCATGAGTAACAAGGAGCAAACAACTGCAAAAATGACATCGACATCTGGCAAGAGATCAAAACGAATATGTAAAGCAAAATCCTCTGTGGACAACGTTTTGCATATTATTGCTAAACTGGACTCTGACTTGTCAGACTCTGATTTCAATTCAAGTGATCGAAAATGAATGTGAGGTACCAGCATCAGCTGATGAGTCCCCAGCTGATTGTGTTTTTAAACAGGTTTGTGTAGTTGATGCACCTATGGCAGCGTTCGCCTGGGAGGACTGCCACTTATGAGGTACAAACCAGATTACGATGTGCTGTGACCATGATCACTGCTGAATGAAGACAGCCTGGTAGCCACCCTTCAATGCATTCCTGGCAAACTGTCAGTCACAGCCCACAGTAACAGATGTTTTATGTTGATTTCTGTCTGAAACCATTGCATTGTGTGCTTTTCAGAAAACTATATTCTTTGGAAAAAATATTCATCCCTCAAAGAGTTAATAACTATTCTACTGCCATCTACTGGATGAAGCAAATGATGCTGCAGAAAGCCTTACATATTTATGTATTCTGCCACTTAAGTGTAAGTCTTTGGTAACTCCTCAATATTTCTAAGTAGGATTGAGCCTTCAACCAAAAAACACAATGGTAAACGAAAAGCAGTAGAGCTGGTTTTATGAAAAAATTGAATCTGTATTATTGTGTGAATTGAGTGATGGTGATGACGATGTGAGTTGGTCATCAGATGTTGATATGGACAGTGAAACTAAGACATGTTCAGTAGATTCCAACCTGTCAATGTAAAGTGATGTTTGTGTTTGGTATTGGCTTCATATTACTGCTGACAAACCTGCATCTACTCGTTGCCTGGACTATTTAAGATATGTCTGATAATCTGGTGGAAAAAACAGTGGTTGTAACAAACAGCTAGAAATGTTTATTGATCATGATTATCTGGACTATTTAAGATTTGTCAGTAAGTCTGGTGGAGAAAATAGTTGTTGAAACAAGCCACTATGCTGAGCAGTGTTGGAAAAGTCACAAACAATTTGCTTGTCACAGTAGCTGGTAGCTTGTCTCTGCAGGTGACGTGTATTTTTCTCCTGATACTGGAAGGCATAGTGGGTAAACCAGTCTGGAGAGGGTATTAATGCACTAACAGACAACTGATTTCAAGAAAGTTGAGTGAGTGTCATTTATTACTCATCAGGATACCTGCATTTCACATTATTAATAATGATGAATATGATGATGGTAATCACCCAGTGCTGAATCTATACAAACTGTGGGATGTGTATCAGGTGATCATCAAAAATATGCAGATGAATGTTTCTGATTGTGATGTTAAGTACTGACAATAGTCTAATGGGTTACAAAGGAAGGCAGTCATGGATATAGTACATCACATCCAAATGGGTAAGTTCTACATGCTATGTAAAGCAAGATACAAAGACATCTAGAATATTACAAAAAAAATCTGACATCTGCTTGAATAGTACATGTGTATGTTGGTGACTGTTCCAAAACATACTGCACAAAGCATGTATAGTAAATCTGCATCAGTACAGTAGTGGGCACTAGAAATTCCTTTCCTACTATGATTATGTTGATATTTTGGTATTTACATGTTTCTGTTGCATATTGTGAGACTTCTGAATTCTTCTGAGATCCTCCCCAACAGGATGACATGAAGAAGCGTGACTGCACGTCTGTTAAAGGTTGCTTGTCCATCGCAGAGGTTACCACAGGTTCGCAGCCCCGCAGAAACTACAAGCTGATCATTGCCACATGGAAAGCGTTGGTCACCAGATGAGTAATGCGGGGAACATTACAACTTGGCCACTGACCAGGCCCTGGTCCTGCCTGTTTGTAGTGTCTGTGTATAGTAGAGTGGTAAATCCCACTACAATAAATAACTTTGCTCTTCCTGTTTCAAGTTGAATAAAGCTCATTTTGCTGCAGTGCTGAGACACAACCTCATCTTTTGGGGTGCAAGACACTGACTCGTATGTCACTATATAATAACATTTTTTGTTGAAAAAAGTTCAATGCTTTTGGCTAATTTTTCCACGAATAAACATAACACTAAGGCAGCTACAACAATTTTGTAACCTTTGCTAAAATATTTTTCTTTTTAATATTTGTGTTGCTATTTTGTTATTTTAATTGTGGGTATAGCACATGATATTATCACATAAGTGTTGTTTATGAGATTTATAGTTTATCTTCAAGTGTGAGATACATGAAAAGAAAAATAGTGATTATTAGGGGAAGGATTTATTTTGCTTCAGAACTTCTTGCTTTGTTTTTGATCATGTATTTTAGCTTTTGTTTTAAACTTTGACTATCTGTATTGTTTTCTTTGTCCTTTGCCCTAGTTGTGTTCATTGATGATGCTTGTGGATGTCCTTATTTGTTCTTCCTTGATTTATGTCTTAGTGTTTCTAAAATTGTCTCTTGGATAGACCAGAATTAGTGTGAAATCCAGTTAAAGTAAATTGGGATTCTCGGAAATTGGGCTAATTCCATTCCAGAAAACCTGGATTTAGCCAATCCTACATTTCTGGAACAGATTAAGATGAATTATATGATTTATGAGGTCAAAGATGTAGGTGATTTACTAATCCTGCTTTCTAGAATGTGCTTTAGGATTTGTCTGTTCCGGAAAGAAATTTTACAAAATCCATTTCAGTTACAGGTGCAACCAATGCTCTGAAACTAACCTGCAAAAGAGCAAGTTTAACATAAAGGAGTAACCTTTTGAGGTCGTAATAAATAAGGAACAGAACTTCCAGGCATACGATGCTTCATCAGATTCTGCCTGGATAAATGAAATCAGACCCCGATCAGACATTCTGGGATGCCCAGAAATAGATCTGCATGAGTGTTACAATTTTACATCCAAGGCTTTAATACTTATGAGCAGCCTTCACAGGAAATGTTCAGTGTTACACACGGTTGCTTTGACCTAACATTTAATGCAACTTGTGGACATTACACATGTGATTTTTATTTTTTTTTTTTTCCTTCTTCTTCTTCTTAAAGGGCAGCTATCACTACAACAGTGGAGATGCTCCAAATATCATTGAAGAAATCACAAAAGTGTGCCTATTTTGAAGAAACGTCCATGCACACAAACACTTGGATTAAAATAAATTACCACCATCAAAGATTAATTGTACAGAATCGTAGGCAGGGCAATCAAATTTAAACTAAGGTAATGTTCTGTGTAGTGGTAACTGATAATAGACTGGTTGGTGAACAAGCCTTTAAACAAAAAATACTGACAAGACAGCTCTACCACAAATAACCTAATATCCTTCTTAATGCAATTTTGATGTGGGGTACAGTACTGTAATAGAATAAAGCAATGATATTACTTCTGTGTTATATTGTAGTTCATTTGGATGATGGCATTTACTATTGTTTATAGCACTTCTATGACACTTAATTAGTTCCTATTTTCCCTGTTGCTTTTACTTTGTTAGGAGACTTGCTGTGTGGCACTTGTAGTTTTATTTATCCTGATAGATGTTTACTCAATTAGATTTTACACCTTGTCAGTGGTGTAGCCAGTATTTTGGGGCCTTTGGGGAAACAATATTGAGGGGTGTGCCATATGATATAAAGGAAAATAAATATATAGACTTAAAGAAAATTTTTTAAATGCAGATATAATTGAGTATAGCGTGTGGGTTTTTTTTTTATTTAATAAGTTGTTTTTGGTCGAATTAAATTTTTCTGTAAGAGTAAGACATTGTACAGTACATGTATTTCAGAAACGTACATAGGCAACTTAAAACACTGGGTAAAATATTTGGAGTTTATTTCTTTAATTTAATGGACATCTAATGTGAAGTAAGATGTTTTATTGAGTGAGCACCTCGGGAGAAGTGAGCTTTTATTATGTTATTTGCTATTTTCACTAATATTTTAGCTTAGAAAAATGTTACTGAAAATCCTTGTTAATCATATTATGTGTTAATGTTCACAACTACCAAACTGAAATATCACCATCAAAACTAGAAAATTGTTCTCACAAATACTAGCTATATAGGAAAACTAATTATACAATCACATTAGATTTGTTTCAGCAGATTTCTTGATAAGATTTGGTTATTTTTTCAAGTGCGAATTGGTTATACAGTTTCAAACCGTATGACCAGTGGTATCTGGAGCTGTCATTAGTGTAATAACACAGGCTTCTTAAAACTTTTATTCTGAGGACCCAAGTAAGAAAATCGATACCATACTGGGATCCAAGAAGAGGATTACTGACATAATGAAATCAGAGCCAAATAACAGTGGACATATATAATTATAATAAACAGTAAATGTTATTGTTTCATTTCAAGCATATTTGTCAAATAAATAGTACTGCAAAAGAAAAGTGTAAAGCAAACCTATTGTTAATGAAACATTAATTATAATTCTAAACAGGAAAGAGATTCCTGGAGTATATCACTGCTAGTGTAAATGCTTCGTGTAAGCTGTAGTAATACTGAGAGAAATCCTTGGGGTGCAGATCTGATCTGAAAGGGCTGTATAAAGGTCGCTTAACTTAGTCACCGATGCACATTAAACTTAATGCAGAATCTTCCTTGAACCTCTGTTACAGACTTTGATGCAATGTATTGCCTAAACGGCAGCGCACGATGTCCTATCGACCATGCCCGTTGAAACTAGTTTTAGTACGCAAAATATATACTGTCTTCATACACCAGTCCTATTTACTCACACTTCGTAGCCTTCCGGAAATCGTCACATTCTTGTGCTGCATCGGTTAATTTAATTTTGATATTTCTAACTACGTTTCACCCCGCAGTCTTATTTGACATTCTCTCCACTTCGTGTCAAAGAAATGAAGGCTTGACGAGTTAACAGCGTTGTTTAGCTCGCTACAGAGAGGGTAGTTTATAATTCGCGCTTGGACTAATTCGGCTAACATTACAATACAGTCCTCTGGTAACCCATCACGAACATGTACGTTGTTTAAGAAAAACTGTTCTAACGATTTGAAACTGGGCACTTCCAAATCGCTGGTTACAATCCTGACCACATGCTCTTGGATTTGTAAGCGTGAAACGTAACAAAGGAAGGCGATCCACAAGGTTGCCACACTCCTGGCCCTTTTAAGTTACTCTGGATAAATTTGCTTTGGTAAATGAATAAATGCATTACAGGGTTTCCCAGTGCCAGTGTGGAACTTGTGGATTTATCAAAGCACTGAGCGTGAATGAAGAAGGCAATTGTGTTATTTTATAGAGGGACAGAAGAGGTCAAAGTGGTCTTTATTTATTGAGCGTTTCTTTCATTGTGTTCACATTATCATTTTTAATTTACAAGCTCTGTATAATCACTACTGTACAATGTACAGTACAGTCCAAAAGTTTGGACACACCTCCTCATTCAATGTGTTTTCTTTATTTTCATGACCATTTACAGCACTCCATCACTCTCCTTCTTGGTCAAATAGCCCTTACACAGCCTGGAGGTGTGTTTGGGGTCATTGTCCTGTTGAAAAATAAATGATCGTCCAACTAACCTGACTTCTGCACAACACAACTGCTGGTCCCAACCCCATTGATAAAGCAAGAAATTCCACTAAATAACCCTGATAAGGCACACCTGTGAAGTGAAAACCATTTCAGGTGACTACCTGTTGAAGCTCATCGAGAGAATGCCAAGAGTGTGCAAAGCGGTAATCAGAGCAAATGGTGGCTATTTTGAAGAAACTAGAATATAAAACATGTTTTCAGTTATTTCACCTTTTTTTGTTAAGTACATAACTCCACATGTGTTCATTCATAGTTTTGATGCATTCAGTGAGAATCTACCAATGTAAATGGTCATGAAAATAAAGAAAACACATTGAATGAGGAGGTGTGTCCAAACCTTTGGCCTGTACTGTACATTAAACTTGCAATAATTAACTTGGTGACTATGTATACTTTGCTGCTTAGCAAAATCACAGCAGTCAGTGGGCTGAATATTAATTATAACAATATGTACAGGAAATCTTTACACAGCATCAATATGCTTCTACAAACAGAATCGTAAGTATGTATATCAAATACTCCATAAAAAATCAATGTGTGCTGTTTATCATTTCTAAGATATTAGATGCCACACACATAATTACAAATTTTATGGCCATCAAGTTTGAACAGTGTAAACTATCATTCAAAGAATGGGTACTGTTCCAAGTCTTCTTTTGAAAATTTGTACATGAAAGCAATTTTACCTTTTTTTTTTGTGTAATATGAGAAAATACAGTGTTCAATACAGAATCAATGGCTTTTAATATCTCACAGCACACCGAACACTTGAACAACATGGGTCTGAAACTTTTTGGAAATGATTAGCTTTAAAAAAACAGAATAAAATGCTTAATTGGGGCATATATCTTTTCATGTAAGGTTATATTGTCAGTGTTACATTTTGCACAGTTCAGTAATTTACTACACAAAATTTACATGGTTCTCACTAATTAACTGGTTTACACATTCTCTCTCTCAGTGATATTCCTCTGCACCATCTTCCTATCTTTGGCAGCTGCTTCAGTGTTGCTCCACTTTTCTTGGATTTCTCGAGATGAATATTGTGACATCTGCTTCTGTCAAAAATGTTGAAGACATTCTGTTCTTATGTATATGCGTAGTATGTTAACCTGTTCAATTGGAAATTCTGGTTTAATACTGTAGATGTGGTAAGGAACTTTGAAAATAAGTTAAGAAAATAATAAGAAAATAAGCCTGCAGTGGAAAGAATAGCAATGAAGTTAGCAGAAATTAATATATTACCATAGTGTTCATATTTTTGATTACTAAGTAACCAAATGACCTGCCATTAGTGTTTTTTGGGGTTGAAAGAACTAATACAAGAAAGACTGTGCGAGTCAGCAGACATTTATGCTTTCACTTTATAAAGACTAAATTGCCAACCGTACCACAATCTTCCATCTATGAAGTTATTTAAATGTTTTAATTGCTACACTGTAAAATTTTAAATCACATTTAAGATGTACTGAATCGCTTGAGATGTTTTGGGAACATGATAGTGGGAGCTTGATATTAGTAGGACTTAATATCTTAGTATTAATAATAATTTACATTGGTATGCTGTGTTCATTTTCATCATTAAAATTAATCTTTTGAACAGATAGAGGATGTGCTTTGTGATATGACACAGTACCGTAATGGAAGTATCTATTTGAAAAGAATAGTTTGTGGCTATAAAGTAATGCACATAGTCAGTAATAATAATTCTGTCACATTCAAATGATGGTTAATTGGTATTTTACAGACCTAATGTGTGGCAAGTAAATATTTCCCACCACCGTGGCATTGCTGCTTGCACCACCAGCCTGTACTGTTGAGACAAAGAAGGGTGGGTTTATGGATTCATTAGATTTTTTTTCAAAATTCTGAACCTATATTTTTCGAATAGTCCATCATTCGATTTCCATAATGTGCCCACTGTAGCTTCATCTCCCTGTTTTTGCCAGACAGTTTTCTTCACTTTTATCTGTCCATTTGGGACAGTCTGAGCCTTCCAAATGGCACCGTTGTAAAGACTTCTTATTTGAATATTTGGACCATTCTTCTCAGAACTCTCATTAGCAAGGTGTTTTTGCTCATAGAACTGTTCATTACTGAGGGGTTTTTTTTTTTTTTTAATTTGTTTTAGTATTTTCTGTAAACTTTTTAGAGATTGCATTACATGAAAACTCCAGGTGGGCAGAAGGTACAGTGATGTCTGGCTCCATTGATTATACCACAGTTAAAGTAAGTTAGATCATTTGTCTAGTCCATTCTTATGTTGTTTTGAACAACAGGTCAACCTCTTGATAAATGTTTTGTAAGCTATATGTGGAATTACAGCCACGTGACTGACTGGAGGAGTGGATGATTTGCAATAACATGCATGTGTAGTTGTAAATATATGCACGCTCTTTGAGTCTGTGCTAGGTGAAATAAAATAGAACAGCATTGCTGAAGATGCTAACTTTCAGCTTGACGTGTACAGAACCTGGTTCATTTAAAAGACCATGAAGTGGGGAACGAGTACATTACCTAATTGAATTAGCTTCAGGTTTTCAGTTAGTTGACACCATGATCCTAAATATTATCAACTACACTAAATGGACAGTGGCAGATTATTGTTATTTTTTTTTAACTAAATCTTTAATCAGGTAAAATTACAAAATACAAGACGTGAGAGCTTGGCAAAATTGTGTAAAAATAACTGAAAATACAGTCTTTGGTAGTGTTGAAATTTAGTGCTACAGACATAACAAGGACTAGTTGACAAGGTAGTGCCATGTCAAGAATATCGTGTCCTGTCATAGAAGTAGGGGGTATGGGTGTTGATAGGGTTAGAAAATATATTCATGAACTAATATGTGGAACAGTTAGAGCAGTCCAGAGAGTCTGTGCAAAGTCTAGGGTCTAGAAGCTTTTAAAGAATTCAAATGATTAAAACAAACCATTTCCACAGCTTTACAGAAACCGATGAGTATTGGCACTCGTTTAGACCAATCCTTTTGTGTTGATGGACTCAGATTCATGGACAGCAATGTCCAGTTTCTGTCTGTCAAGCTGCAAGCTGGCTGTTCAGTTACTGCTACGAAGCATTTCTTGTTAAGTAAGATTACATTTAACTTCTCCATATGGCTTAGAGGATTGATACTCTACCTGTTTAAGTTAGTACTTTTATAAAACTGAATATCAACATACATGACAGATTGTGAAAATAATCAATGTTAATAGCAGAACAACCAACACTAACTATTCCCTATCCATCGGTTCTCTAACCTACTTTTCCAGATCAGTTTTGTGGAGTCACTCGTTCACATCTGGCCATTTTAGCATCACCAGTATGACAACAGTTTTAGTTTCAGATCATTGCAAATTATTTCACTTCCATAAAATGGGACCATTTAGGTAAAATTTTAAAATTGTACTGGAATGCATAAATAGCAGATCATTTTATTTATATATATATATGGAATTAATTTATGAGGCTCTGATCAAACCCGCATGCTCAACTCCTTCAAGAAACTTAAATGATTAAATTCGCTTCCACCAAAAAATGCAAACATTAATATTCTCTATTACAAACAGGCCTTTAGCGATGAAAGACTATGCCTTGCTGCTGTAAATAACCAACTTTAATGATTAGCAAATGTTTTGAAAGAGTATTATGTCTGCTTGAATTTATTTATCATTTGCTTCAGTTGTCGCTCTCATTCAGTGAGGTCACAACTGAGTCAGACCAGCATTTTTGGACTGCTAACATACTCGGACGTTAATCCTTTAAGATCTGACCATCATATTTCATTGCAAATAATTCAGAGATTTAGATTAGTTAAGAGATCACTCAGTAAAAATATTTGGTCACACTTGAATGGTTATCTCATTTGTTACATTTTCTTTACTCCTTTTTTTTCGGACACTTGGAGGCTCCGTGATTTTAGGACATTGTGGTGTAAGCAGAAGCTGTTTAAAAGCTGACAGCTTGGCACACCAAATACAAAAAAAAGCACAGAAGGTCGTGTAAGATTAGTCCATGTTACATGGTTGCAGAGTAGTAGAGCCCTTCCTATAATAGGCGCTGGCTTTAGCCAAAGATGAAACAGTCAATTTCATGGCATGCTCACAGAAACGGGGCCAATCATCTACTTCCAGCCATGCTTACAGCCAGTCCAGCACACCGTTTTAAACATGAAGTACAGGGGGTCCTCAGGTTACAACGTTTCGACATACAACGTTACGAGTTTACAACGCTCACTCCCATAAAAACTTAAAAAAAATTGGGACATGAGAAGGAATAAAGGTAAGGATTTTTTTACACTCATTTTTTCTGTTACTACAGTACAGTGTACAGCAGGAGTTCCCAAACTTTATTTGGCCGCAGACCCCTTTACCAAAAACTTTTAAATCCGTCCACCCCCTAGTCACATTTAACGGTTTTTCATGTCCGCACTTGCTTTGATACGTTCGATAAGACGATGCACAGACATGTTTGTGCTCCATGTATTTTCATGCATTCTTACGTGTGACTCTCTTAATGACACATTATACCTTTTGGTTCGCAAGTTTAGTATGTAATGTGTTTTTATCAAAAAAGAGTGTTTTTTTGAATTATTTGACTTCTTAATTTGGTACCTATTGGAATCATAGATCTTTTGAAGTAACAAACAAATATCAGTAGTAAGGGGGTCTATTTTTGCTGTCGTTGACCTCCAAATTTTTTTATTGAAACTATCGACCCCTAAAAAGTTCAAATCGACCCCAGGAGGTCAATATCGACCACTTTGGGAACTCTTGGTGTACAGTACAGTATATTTATGTCCTTTTCTTTTTTCTCAGACTTAGATTTTGTGTTTTTATGTTGTAGATTATGATTTTGCAAATGTGTTAAGATAGGTAAGTGACTTAGGCTAGAGTGTGTTTCGACTTACACCAAAATTCGGGTTACATCACTGTTGTAGGAACGGAACTGTGTCGTAACCAGACTATTTTGGGTGTTATATTTTCCCTCAATATTGAGTTATGAGTAATGGGTATATGAAGGCAAAGCAAGTTCTAAAATCGGACAATCACAGTGATCTTCTGGCTAAAGTCAAATCTTGTTCTGGACTCACTGTGTGACTCTAAGTATACAGTTTAGCCTTTCCCTTCATCCAGGTTTTGTTTTCCTGTGCATGTTTGTTTTTTTTCTTTTTTCTTTTTTTTCTCCAAAATGGGTTGAAGGAACCTGGAAGCTATGCAGGCAGTAAGAAACAAGGCCGGGACTGACCATGGTGGACCATCAGTCTATCGCCAAACATGTTTACATACATATCTACACACAGTTCAACTGAGAGTCCTCAATTAAAAGACCATGATGTTCTTTAGAATGTGAGACAAAACTGGATAACTAGAGAAACCTTGCAAGGATGTATTGAGAATAAGCAAACTTCTCCGGAGTGGTAAGCTGGCCAGGATTTGATCTTGAGAACTGTGAGGTACACAAAGTATAGTCCTTGGAAGGCATATTGGGATGGTGTCTACCTTAAAATGCAGTGTAAAAACCAGATTTAATTGCATTATTATCCACTATTGGAATTATTGCAATTGAAAATTTACAAAACAAAAAGAGACAAACTTGTTTCCATTTAACAGGCAAATGGGTCTTGCAATTGGACATACCAGTTATCCTGGTTATTTTTTCCAGGCCTCTCTTCCTTTTGGAAATAATGCATTGTTATTATGTACTTTTGGAGAAAAATAGAATGAATAATTGCTTGTCATGTTACCGCATGTAATGCCATTGGTACCAGGCCACAATGCATGATTTAAAAAAAAAAAGGAATGCAAGAGAATAAATTAAGTTTAAAAAAAAAAAAATCACATTTGGATTACTGTCAGGAGCATCACTGAACCCCAAAAACGGAAAGGGAATTAAAATAAAAATAAAGGGGCTTAAGGTTTTAATTTAAAGTGTGGTTAAAACAATGAGGATTTGTCTACTGGTGAATTGTTTCAGCACAGAACTATTTATGAGCTCTTTTGGCAGTGGACATGCTTTATATTTAGGTTTTGACAAAGTCTGAATTCCTTTCTGCAGCAGAGTAGCTGAAAATTCTGGGAAATAGATATCTATTTAGCTAAACGGTGCATTGTTGGAAATATATGAATACAAGAAAAATGAGATTAAATAGCAGTTGAAATGTAGTATGAATGCCCTATTGTGACGGTCTGAATTAATGGCACAACAAGCTCTGGCTCGCTATCAATGAATGCAATTTTTATGCTAACAGCCAGTTACATACTCTGCAGGCCATGATTTATATATTGGAAACGGTTGCTCTGCTTGTCTTCTACAGAGATCTAACCGAATATAGCAGAGGCAAACTTAGCAATTGAGACATATTTGTTTTCTTGCACACCTCTTTGAACCATCCTTCTGTTTTACTTTAGCATATCCAGTACATTGGGCTGTTTGACCTCCAGGACATCATTTGAACCATTTTAAAAAGGGACACCAGCTCATCAGAAGACATACATGAAGACGTATGCATTCAGTACAATTTACTTGAGAATTTCTTTGGGTTTGGAGGGCAACCACATGGTAGTATGGGTTAAAAGCAGAGTTAGCATTGCAGCCAGGGATGAGATGAACCCTAGGTGCTGGAAGGCAGTAAGGCTACGTCAAAGGGTCAGCCTATTATAGGTCATGTTAAGAAGAAATTAAAACGTCAGTATTGACAGCCGGCATGGGGACAGAGCAGTTTGTTTGTTAGAAGTGTCAGAGTGCTGAAGGCCTACACTCCTTTGATTCTTTTTTATAAAGACAGACTCTTATTGTCCAACTGCACCATTCCATTTTTGCTGTGCTGTTGAACTTCCTGTTTGTTGTTTATTATCAGTCACCCTACATTAGTAACATGTGTATTGTGGTATGCTTACCATGCGTATTGTGGTACGCTTTCCTCTAGACAGCTATAAATTATAACATTACATTTAGATTTTATTTCTTATTTAATGGAACAGTAGTTAGCATAGCTGCACCAATACGGAGTCCTGGGTTTAAGACTTGGCCCAGTCTCCTCAGGTCTGCATGTGTTATTCTTTAAGTACTCCACCATTATGTCTAAGCGTGTATTCTTTATGTCATTCCAATGACACAAGTGAGTGAATGGGATGAGATATTGTCAGGAACTCCGTTAGAATAATTGCAAAATATTAATCTTTGTGCATTTTTAAAAAATGTCTGGTGATGGTTTTGTGTCATCATTTTGTGGGTTTTAATACCCCTGTACCTTTTGATATGCAAAATGGGTGTGGGACTGTTTAATCTGAGTTGAACAGGTCTTGTTAAATTCATCTGTGATGACTATACAGTGTCTCAGTCATGCAGAGGATACAATGCACAGACAGTGTTAATTTACCTGTTGTGTTTTTGTGATATCTATCAGTACTGCATATTAGAAAGACAGACCTCCAGTCTCTTATAGTCTGTTTTTTTGGAGTTCTGTTCCCCTACACTACTTTGTACTCTGCACTTTGTTTTCCAGTTTGTAGTACGTGTGTGCCCACACACAGAATGCTCCGAGCATGAGTGAGCGTTAAGCATTAAATAAATTGATGCAGGCTGGGGGAGTGTGTTATGTGTGTTCAGGACATTGTGAGTGAGACTGTCATTACTTGCCAGTGAATCAATCTTCTAAATATCTTTATTGAAGTTACTTCCACAAACCAATGACATTCAGGAATGCCGGCCACTGTAGGTCCTTGAATACAGTCCATCATGATCATGGCTGACATTTTAACCCTTCCCATACCCTGATATTTCCTATAGAGTACAAAGGTTTGGACAGGAAAGGCAAAAAGAAATTTGACTCTACTGTCCTCTAGCGGTGGGCCTTCATATATGCTACCCTGCAGGATATGTCTGTTGGGTTCAGCTGATATTGGTGTATAACAAGGAATGTAAGGTTACTGACGATTATTTTTACATTAATTTTACATTGCCAATATTCAGTGGGTAGGACAGTAGGACCCAATAATGTGGAATGCAAGCCAGTTCAATGTAGCCTGTTTCACAGCACTAGAAAAAGCAATGGCTAATTTAGAATAGTATTTCAAATAAAAATCATGTAAAGGGTGAACAGGAGATTAGAGCTGGCATTTGACATCACATGATCATGCTTGATTTCAAAAAAGGAAATTTCATCCATTTGAAGTAACTTAGTTTTTGAGAGCCTGTGTCATAACCATTTTACTCCACATTCCAAAGTCCAATTAATTTCAATTAATTCATTTAAATTCTAAATTACCTCATGGTGGGTGAGCATGTGTATACATTCTGTAATGGGATGCTAACTAGTTCAATGATAATATTTTCCTTGTGTAATTTACTTCCTAGGTAAAGCAAGTGAAGAAAAGGCAAACGACTTGTCAAAATCGGATTATAAATATTCCCAAATTCACACCAATCTATATTTTGACCTCTGCCCTTTATCACTGGCCACCATGTATACCCCTTTTAGGAAATGTATTCCTCTTCACTCCTTGTTTTTTGGACTACACTAGGATATGTTTTGTTTTTGGCTTCTTACCTCTTTTTTTGACACTCGGCACCTCCGTAGAGTAAAGGGGCAGCCCTCTGCTCTCTTGGCTTGGTGTCCTTGTCCCTAAGGCTACTGTGTTGAGCAAAGTTCACCTTTGAAAGCAGGATGTAAGTCTGACACCACTCACCCAATAGGTCTATTAAGATTGGTACTAGTAGGTTTCATGATTGCACAAAAAGTGTAAACTGTGAGATTCGTTAACTTAGGAACTTTACCAGCAAATGGTTTTGTTTTGTTACTTTGCTTATCCAAGGATTGTTGTGGAACAGTGACTACTGTGCCCCTACTGCTGTATGTCTGTATTTAATGTGTATCTTGGTAAGGCTCATATAGGGTGAACTTCAGTGTTCAAAAAGACTTCATTTTATAGATTTTAAATATAACATTTTTATTGATCTTCATTTTGAATTTATACAAAGTACACAATCAGAATGAACAGAGTAAAATGGTCAAAAATATATGAAATCTGAAAAAAAAATGACATCAAATAACAATACTTTAAAAATCTGTATAAAAATAAATTGCTTTGTAATAAGACATTATAAGTTAGTTCTTTGGTTTAATAAAGAAAAGTATACAAACATTGGTAGCAAACATTGTCAGTTTGAACAGCCCTCATCCTTCACTGGTCAAGATCTCTCTTTACTATGACTACTGCAGTGTTTCATTATTTAGAATTATAGGAATGATTGCCTTGTGAGAATGGTACTATACATGCTTGTCATTGGTAAAAGCACTTGAGGCAGTATAATATTGGCCATTAAGTCGATCACACTCGTCTTAATTTTGCGGGACATATTTCATGTTGTCTACAGATGTTAAATTCATTTTTGGCCAGACATCAAGCCAGTTTGGTTTTCTTTCTTTTCGGATGTGCCATTCCAAAACCACGGATATATAAGGGCACATCTTGATCTCATAAAAACAGGAAAAGGGTATTGCATATCTTTCACTTTGCTGTACTGGGACAATGCTACGAGGGCAGAGTGTGACCCTTGAGTCGATTTAGCTTGTTAATTTTTTCACACCAGGCCTATGTGCTTCTCCTGCCTTTACTAGAACAGATCTGGCTGATTAGGATTTCTGAATAGACCTGATTTATTGGCCCTTTGACGTGATAGGGTGACTTAGAAGAGGAAGGGAAGTCTTGAAATTGTGGCAGCTTGCTGAAACCCTTTGCAGAATATCGAGAGAACATGTATTGGCTATACAATGACACTTGTGGCAATGCAGACTTTGCTACCTGTGGAGGGAAAAAAAAATGAAAATAGTTAGTTTAAATTGCATATTCTGGAGTTTTTTAAACACCATGGGTCAGTTATAGGGCCCCTGGGATAGAACTGTGCTAGTACCATATCGAGGGAATGATCGTAAGGGCAAAGTGTTGTTGCCGTGAACAGCAGAAGGGAGTAATGAGCAAAACAAAACCCCCCAACTATCTTGAGACGTTTTTAAATTCTAGTATGATCAATATTTTAGGCATGAAAAAAATGGGTGCCTGGTCACCCTAGTTTCATTGAATGATGCACCAACATAAATGGATCTTATCTTCAGTAAATGCAAAATTAAAAGAAACAAAAAGCATTATTTGGAGAGTAATGATGAGAACTTGTACACTTTACTGATATCACATCTTGAGGAGCACTGCACTGTTTTTACTTGTTACAATCTCAAAGATAATACCAAAAATGTAGTTTTTTGACTTGTCAGCTATTCACATGTGTTTTGTCTTGGTAGAGTAATATATTGCTCTACTTTCCCCTTTCGTATTATTAATAAGTAGCCTTTGTCAGAATGCCTCAAATCTCACAGACTTACCACTGTTTATAAGATATTATAGTATATAACTTCTCCCCACCTTCCTTTCTACATCTATAACCTCAGGCAATTAGGTGTAGTAAAAGACAAGCAGGAGTCAAGTTATAACTTAAACAATGTATTATTGGTAATATTCATAAATAATAACAATATGCAGAGTACATTTGAATATTGGCAACCATATAACCTGATAAATGGTGATGTGTAGTTTCAGGCGGCACACAGACTTATTAGTTACTTAAAATGTCTCTAGTTAAGGCATCATTTGTGGTCAGCTTTCTTCAGAACAGGCCGCATGCCTGTCTCATTATGGCTGCCGAACTGTGCTCTTCATTGTGTTGTTCTTGTCATGGTGTGAGATGGTCATTCAGCAGTTTGGTAAAAGTGGGAAAGTGTTTAAAGCAAGCAAATTTATAGATGTTCTGTCCAACCCCTAGAGCTAATAGGACGTTGTGATACTTAAAGGCTTCTGATACAAGCCAGTTCCAAACAGCCATACTTCAGACCAACGGGGGAATAGAAAATCTTAACAACTGCCATCCCCCCAAAAAATTAGTTGAGGTTAAGATTGGCAGTTAGGCAATCTGACTTTGTGTGGGGGATGAGAGAGAGACTCTAGTAGAGAAACATTTGTTAATGCACTTCCCCCAACTCTGTTGTAAAATTCACTTTCCTGACTTAGTTTTGCCTAAGTTACCAATAAAGACAATATTTATCAACTTGTATGCAAAATCTCACATCACAACAACATGTCAGTAATAACCCTATAAACCTATCATGCAGCAAAACTTACTTTGATTACTGATGTTATTAGGTTATCATCAAAAGGTACATAATACCTCATCAGATGCTGAACGATATTCTTAAAGTACGCCTAATTATACAATTCACAATTGCATAAATTTTAATAGCAGACTTTGATGCTGCCAGTAAAAATGTCTGCAGTACAGTATACTCTAATAATGGCTCTTTTTAATGGGTTGTGTGGTTCCTTGTTGAACCTTTGCTAAACAAACATTTCATTTTGGGAAGGGTTCTTTGCATATGAAGCTTTTTTTTTTTTTTGTGCTTTTGGAAAAAAAACTTTCTAACATGCTGAAAAGAAAACCTGAAATCTAATGTTTGGAAGGCTACCTAGCAGGACATCAACAGAGTAAGAAAACCTGGACTTAGCCTGTGTTATTGTATACAGCAGGAGTTCTTTTAAAATCAGGAACCCATTGGTATTTCTCAGATCTGTTACCATATACTCATGGTTGTTTACTGTTTAAGCCTGTTACAAATCTAAATAAAGTTCTTTCTGGAATCTTCATGTGGGTAGGTGTTTTTGGAACCAAAAACGGTTCCTCTATGGCATTGATCTGAAGAGCCACCTTTATTGTTATGGTTGTGCTTGTCAGAAATTTTTGGAAAGTCCTATCATGTTTCAGTGTTCATTTTACTAACTGCATTGCCAATATTGATAAATAAATAATGGTTAAATGTACAGTATATTTAAATACTTTTTCACAAAGTGTAAGAACAGTTTGGATTGATTATTTTACATGCATGGCATATGGTTTTCTGAGGGACTGAATTAAGCATAAGCAATTTATTACCATGCTATACTTTAGTCCATATCAGCACAGATAAGAGATATATAATATCTCGATTATAATAAAAAAATCTTGGGTTGAGACATGATCATCTTGGAGAGACACTCGGACGTCACACGAGACTAGACGGTGACTTCTGCATGTCACGCCCTACTTACAAACGATTTAAAACAAGTTCATAGACATCTAACCTTGCAGTTGTTGGAATGCTTTTGGCAGACGCACTTCATGTGCTCCCAGCTCTTAAAAATGTTATACTTTCTAGATTGCACGTGAACGACTAAGCGAAGAAGAAAGAGCAGCGCGTCGAAAAGAGACACGAAAGTGTTGGAGAGAAAAGAAGGCAAAGAAGAATGCACAAAAGAACAATAATTATGTGCAAATTCAGAAAATAAGGAAAGTAATAATCAGCCCGGACCAAGTGTAATTGAAAAGCTTGTAGGTCAAATCAGGGTCAGAGATAAAAGACTTCATAATGATGTTCAAAAACGTTGGTGCGATACACATGCAGAGCAGATTAGAAATTATGAAAGCAGTGGAAATCAAAAGGCTCAAATAAAACGGTGTGATACATATGCAGAGCAAGGTAAAGAATATGAAAGCAGGAAAATTCAAAAGTATTAAAAAAAAAAAAAAAGTTAATAAAGATTGCATTAGCACAAACAAATGGAAATTAATACTCGGTAAAATAACGGAACAGCAAAAAGAGATTGAATATATGGACATAGGTGATATGTTAGAGGTATGTAAATATTGTAAGGCTTTAAAGTTTAAGTCGGAGACTTGTAGATCGGCTAATTCCTGTAGCAAAAAGGGAAAAGTAGTGTTGCCTCCCAATGAAGAGGCGTATCTGCGAGAATTAAGATTTGTTGTTTGGTGAAAGTGAAATCCACAAACACTGCAGGCAAAATATCCCAGTCTACAATAATCTTTTCACGTTTGCATCATTCAATGCTCAAAACGTAATTTGCACGATTCAGGACCATATGCTATATGCTACCCAGCCACAGGGGATGCACAAACCAGTGTGTTTCTTCGTGCCGGGCCCAAGCCTGGGTAAATGGGGAGGGTTACGTCAGGAAGGGCATTCGGTGTAAACTTTTGCCAAATCAATGTGGACAACAATACAAATTTCCATATCAGATCGGTAGAGCCCTGGGTTAACCACAACCGCCACCAGTACTTTTAGTCAACAGGGTGCTGGCGGAAATTAGGCTACTGTTGGCCAAAGAAGGAGGAGAAGAAGAGGGGGGAGACGTGTCTGGAGGCAGGAGGAGAGGAGGAAGGTAAAGAGAGTGGAACTGAGGGTAGGAAATTTTAAATGTTGGCAGTATGACTGGTAAGAGGAGAGAGTTCAGCGATATGATGGAGAGAAGGAAGGTTGATATATTGTGTGTGCGCAAGAGACTACATGGAAGGGGAGTAAGGCCAGGTGGATAGGAGGTGGATTCAAGTTGTTCTGTCATGGTGTGGACAGGAGGAGAAATGGAGTAGGCGTTATTCTGAAGGAACAGTATGTCAAGAGAGTTCTGGAGGTGAAAAGCTGGAAATTGAAGGTGTGATGATGAATGTTGTTAGTGCATATGCCCCACAAGTTGGGTGTGCAATGGATGAGAAAGAAGATTTTTGGAGTGAGTTGGATGAAGTTATGAACAGTGTATCCAAGGGACAAAGTGGTGATTGGAGTGGATTTCAATGGACATGTTGGTGAAGGGAACAGAAGAGACGAGAAGGTGGTGGGTAGGTATGGTGTCCAGGAGAGGAATGAAGAAGGTCAGAGGATAGTGGATTTTGCCAGAAAGGTGGACATGGCTGTGGTGAATACGTATTTTAAGAAGAGGGAGGAACATAGGGTGATGTACAAGAGTGGAGGAAGATGCACACAGGTAGATTACATCCCATGCAGAAGAGTCAATCTGAAGGAGATTGAAGACTGCAAAGTAGTGGCAGGGGAAAGTGTAGTTAAGCAGCATATGATGGTGGTCTGTAGGATGATGTTGGAGATCAAGAAGAGGAAGGGAATGAGGGCAGAGCAAAGGATCAAATGGTGGAAGTTGAAAAAGGAAGACTGCAAGGTTGAGTTTAGGGAGGAGGTGAGACATGCACTGGGTGGTAGTGAAAAGTTACCAGACAGCTGGGAAACTACAACAGATGTAGTAAGGGTGACAGGAGGAAGGGTGCTTGGCGTGACATCTGGACAGAGGAAGGAGGAAAAGGAAACTTGGTGGTGGAATGGGGAAGTACAGGAGAGTATACAGAGGAAGAGGATGGCAAAGAAGTGGAATAGTCCGAGAGATGCAGAAAATAGACAAGAGTACAAGGAGATAAGGTGCAGGGTGAAGAGAGAGGTTACGAAGGCTAAACAAAAAGCATATGATGAGTTGTATGTGAGGTTGGACACTAAGGAGGTAGAAAAGGACCTGTACCAATTGGCTAGACAGAGGGACCGAGCTGGGAAAGATGTGCATCAGGTTAGGGTGATAAAGGATAAAGATGGAAACGTACTCACAAGCGAGGAGAGTGTGTTGAGCAGATGAAAAGAGTACTTTTGAGAGGTTGATGAATGAAGAGAATGAGAGAGAGAAGAGGTTGAGTGATGTGGAGATAGTGAATCAGGAAGTACAAACTTTGTACAACGGATTAGCAAGGAGGAAGTAAGGACAGCTATGAAGAGAATGAAGAATGGAAAAGCCATTGGTCCAGATGACATACATGGAAGAGCATGGAGGTGTTTAAGAGAGATGGCAGTGGAGTTTTTATCCAGATTGTTTATTGGAATCTTGGAAAGTGAGAGAATGCCTGAGGAGTGGAGAAGAAGTGTACTGGTGCCGATATTTAAGAATAAGGGGGATATGCAGGACTGCAGTAACTACAGGGGGATAAAATTGATGAGCCACAGCATGAAGTTATGGGAAAGAGTCGTGGGAGCTATCTTAAGAAGTGAGGTGATGATTAGTGAGCTGCAGTATGGTTTCATGGCAAGAAAGAGCACCACAGATGCAATGTTTGCTCTGAGGATGTTGATGGAGAAGTTTAGAGAAGGCCAGAAGAGTTGCATTGCGTCTTTGTGGACCTGGAGAAAGCATATGACAGGGTGCCTCGAGAGGAGTTGTGGTATTGTATGAGGAAGTGAGGAGTGGCAGAGAAGTATGTAAGAGTTGTACAGGATATATACAAGGAAAGTGTGACTAAGGTGAGGTCTGTGGTAGGAGTGACAGCAGGAGACAGAGCTGGAGGTAGCAGAGTTAAAGATGCTAAGATGTGCATTGGGTGTGATGAGGATGGACAGGATTAGAATTGAGCACATTAGAGGGTCAGCTCAGGTTGGATGGTTGGGAGACAAAGTCAGAGAGCCGAGATTGCGTTGGTTTGGGCGTGTGCAGAGGAGAGATGCTGAATATACTGGGAAAAGGATGCTAAGGTTGGAGCTGCCAAGCAAAAGAAAAAGAGGAAGGCCTAAGAGAAGGTTTATGGATGTCGTGAAAGAGGGGAGCAGCTGAAAGAAGAAGGACCATATGCTATGAGAATCTGTGGTCCCACAACAATTAAAGGTATGACAAGTTTAATTTCGAAGACACCACAGTTTGGGCAGGTGTATATTTATGATAACGGAGAAGTGATGCAACATAGAATCGAAAGAGTTAAATGATCGGACATATTAGAAATTATACAGCCAATAATGGATACAAATCCCTACATCCAAAAGTATTGCACTTTACACAAAAGTTATCTGCAAAACATGGACAAAGAAATTTTCTTAGGTTTCTATATGAATCCAAAAAATCATAGTCGCATTTATAATAAACCAACATGTGACAAATTGTCTGAGTAGATATTCGTGTATATCCAAAAGCAAATCACAAAACGTCATTTCTGACAAATAAATCACCACATGTAGATCAGTTGCTCTTTCCTTTGCTTTTCCTGATGGTGAAACGGGATGGTTGTAGAATATGAGACACATGAATTCTGATAAATTAATAACACCCACACAGTGTTTCAGGTCAAAATTAGTGATACGCTCCAATGTATTTAGTCCACTTCTGTCATCTCAATGTCTTTCCCAACATTACATTATTAATGCGTATCTAAAAGTGGAAGCAAATCGTCTGTTCTTTATTAAATCGAATCAAGCAAAACTTAGAATGGAACATATGAACGGTCTCATTGATTACATTCAAAATTCAAATATCAATAGTTTAGACAAATTCAAAATAGGTAAAGCAGTAATATTACCATCATCATATCAAGGTAGTCCAAGAGCATTGCAACAGTTATATCATGATGCAATGGCAATATCTCAAACTATCGGTCGGCCAGATTTATTTACTACAATGACGTGCAATCCACAATGGCCAGAAATCTGGAGATTCTTGAGAAAAATGTCACCAGCTACATCAGATCTGGATATTCTAACTTTCGTAAGTAGATTGTCTTATTTTTATTGAAAGAACTCGAAATGGTATTCGGACAAATCAGAGCATACATTTACACGATTGAATTTCAAAAATGGAGTTTACCTCGCATGCATTTATTGGTTACTTTGAAAAATTAAATTATTAATAGCAGATGATGTAGATCGGTTTGTCTGTGCTGAAATTCCAAACGGAGAAACCTATCCTGAATTATGGTACAAAGTCATTAAACACATGTCCTACAGAGCACATTTAAAAGATTCAGTATGTTGGGACTCAAAAGAAAAAAGCGTTTTTAAGAAATTTCCAAAAGCTTTCGTACAATCAACAGATATGACTAAGGCTGGCTTTCCTGATTATCGCAGAAGAGATAATTGTCACGAACAACACACTTATCACGGAAAGAAAGATGGTAAATTTGTGATGATCGACAACTCAATGATTATACCATATATCCTATATTTGCTCCAACAATTCAATTGTAATATTAATGTCGAGTATTATGCATCAGTTAGAAGTATTAAGTACATCTACAATTTTATGCCACTTCATTGGCTCAAGATGTCATTCACAATGTCACTTATTCATAGTACGCAGGTAGAGTATAAGAATGTATTGTGCACAGCAGAACTGCATGCCACAACAGTGCTAAACCGGACAAATTGTCTTATTATACCTTCTAAAAGAAGATCATCTTAGGATGATCCTGTACTTAATGCACACTGCAACGGACCCAGTAAGTTAAAGAATTGAAAAAATCTAAAATATGGGCCACAACTTACCAGTATAATTCTTTACTGTGTAGTTGTGAAAGACAATGTCCTGTTAAATATTATTTTCCCATATCACTTCATTGAGGATGAATACTTTTTATTGATAGTGGGAACAGTTAAACTAAACAAATCAAAATGCTCCACTTTTTTGGATTACATGTTTTTTGCTCATTTAGAGCATTATACTATCTTTGATCCTTCTGTAAATGCAACAGACTTAATAAGCCATCTATTTTAATATATTGGTGGAAAGAAGAAATTCAATATTGGAGTGAAATGTAAACCGTCATTACTAAAATAACAAACATATGAGAATAAACTAAACAATACAATAGGGAAGCAATAACAACCATGAACATTATCAACAATGGTCCTTCAGTATTGTTCCTGGCCCAAGGTGCAAAGACCTAACTAGCCTGTGGATCTAAAGTTGTGGGATGTTATCCAGTCCTGTAGAAGGGCCTAACAATTTCCTAGTTGTTGCCAGGAAAAGCTTCATGTCTTCAGATGTTGAAAGTCAGGATATCCCAAAGGAGCTCTTTGAAGTTTTGAACCTCCTTCACTCCAGACCAAGTCAGCAGCTGCACACTAGCATTAGTTCTTCTAGATACTGGTGACCACAGCAGCCACAGTATGTGTGGCCTGGCATTGTTCTGCTGTAAGATTATGTAGAAGGTGTTAACGAGAGTGTCTGTGACATTTTGCCTTGCTTTAGTCCAGTATAACTTCGAGCCAGTCCCTCATTGTCCTGTCACTTATGTGGGTATTCTTCTGGCAGTTTCATTAAAGGTATGGGTGGCGGATATGAAATAACCTTTTAAATGGCCCACTCTAGTGTGTTCAATGAGAAGCAAATCAATGTCCTGCTGATACTGTGCGTGTAGTTGGTCACAGTGTCAATCTTGGTACATGACCTGCCTGCAGAAGGTAAAATGTCTTCTCTCTCCTTTGTACCTGGTGAATTTCAATTATGGATGCACAGAAAACTGGCCCAGTGTAGTCTTTTCTCTGCTGTGCTCTCAATTTTGAATTAGGGCCTTTTTCAAAGTGACATGATCATTTTCTTACCTTGACCTTTTGGTTAACAGGGCACCTACCAAGCGTTTGAGTATCTGTCAAGTTGCAATGCCTCACTGCAAAAAAGTGTCTTTCTGTCCAAAAGACTTAAAACAAGTTTATGTAGTTTGGCAAAAAGTGTAAGCTATACCTATAATTTTGTCATTCGATCAAATGTTTTGTTACAATCAGTATTTATTACAATGAAATTGTCTGAACTGAATTGCCTGAGATATTAAGACTTAAGTCATGGTGACAATTAAGCAAAGGTTTTTAACAAATAAAGTGAATAAAAAAGGATGATATTAAAAAAATGCAGAAAACCCCACACATTTGGCACATTGTAGTGTTTATCAAGTATTGCAGTGTCTTCTCATACTTTGGTAACTTTTATGCTGCTGAAGTCATGAAATTAAATACCCTTGCTGACATCATGTTTTATAAGCTGAAATGTTGCATAAGAATGATGCTTAAAAAATGCTGTCATCTGGTATCCATTTAAGGGCATTTTTCCTGATTTAACTTTCTATTTTTATTTTTGACTATTCTACCCTTCTTTTGACTATGCTTTTCAATGAAAATTTTGAGCTATTTTGCCTGATTATTCCCAGTCGTACAGTTTGCCTTCTGATTCTCTGATCACACTGTTTTTACAAGACGGATGTCGTCATTCTAGACCTCGCCTGTAAGAGAGTAATGCTGGAGGGCTGATGAGAAAGCAGTTTTTTTTCCAGCGACTTTCTTGATTAGCAAGTAATTTCTGCTCCTAATGTAACATATTTCTTTTGGTTTAATTTTAACTGACTTGCTTCTTACAATTCAGAATGCTTAAATTGAGGCTCTCAAACTCATTAAGAGAAATATTTTTGGTCCAAATAAATTTCTTAATCAGATGCCAATTTTTGATGTTAATTAAACCCATTATTTAACTCTTTGGCTAGTTAGTGCTCTCATTCTGCCACACCAAACATTTCTAAAACAGTTCATTTTCTTTTTTATGAGAGCACCTGTAGAATGTTTTCTGGACCAGAGCAGATCAGTATTCATTATATATATATAATATAATATAATATACTAATAAAAGGCAAAGCCCTCACTGACTGACTGACCGACTTACTCACTCACTGACTCATCACTAATTCTCCAATTTCCCGTGTAGGTAGAAGGCTGAAATTTGGCAGGCTCATTCCTTACAGCTTACTTGCAAAAGTTGGGCAGGTTTCATTTTGAAATTCTACGTGTAATGGTCATAACTGGAAGGTATTTTTCTCCATTAACTGTAATGGAGTTGAGCTGGAATGACGTGGGGAGTTTAGGTGTGACATCATCACGCCTCCCACGTAATCACGTGAACTGACTGTCAACGCAGTGCGTAGTAAATCAGGAAGAGCTCCAAAAAGCGCTGAAGAAAACATGCATTATATAATTGAGAAGGCAGCGAAACAATAAGAAGTGAGCGAGTGACATATACTACCATATTCATGAGTGTTGCTGCCTCGGAAAGAAAGCAAGGTGTAAACCTAAACTTTAAATTAAGTTCATAGACAGGCTGCCGCTGGCGTTTCTCATGCCTAGAGGTAATGCGGGATACAAGTTTAATGAGAGGACGCAGGATATAAACGAGCGTTTTGATCACTTTGTAACTAAATTAAAATTGCAGGTGAAGGGGTGTGCTTATGCAAATTCCGAGACTGTGTTTGTGGGGGATTGACAGTTAAGGCGGGTGGGGGAGTCACGTCATCATCTCCCCATCTCCCCATTTCGCTCTGAGCTGAGCTCCGCAGCTAACGTCGTCTTCCGAAGCAACTTCGTCACACTGCCACCAAATACTCACAGAAAAATCCACAAGTTAATACACCCGCTGTCTGTAGAGTTTCTCCAAACTGAATTCTTCAGGCACAACTTACAAAAGGTTACATTGACAATCGTGTTACGTTATTTTTAAAATCTTTCCTTTTCTTAGCACAAGCACAGCTGAGAAGCTTCGATGCATGTGCTCCATAACGCGTTAAAAAATCACGCATTTAATCACACTTTGCATTACAAGCAAAGGGGAGCTTTTGTCAATGCATGATTTCCTGGTACACCGATTACATTGATCAGCTAATCCCGATTCATTTTACCCTCGCACCCCCTTGGTTTGAGAAGAAGTATGAAAAAATATGAGGTTAACACAGAAAAACAGATCACCAATTCAAGCTTTATGAATAATCGCCATTAATTCGCCATTAATAATAATTTTGGTAAAGCCATACTCAGTGTAATCCTCCTTCCATTTTATAATTTTTACGCCACTAGCCATGATTAAATGAACGGTAAATAAAGTAAGAGCAAAGCGAGGGTGACTTATTTAGGCAGGCATATATATGAGAGCAACACTCATGACAATTTCAATCATGTTACGTTAATATTCAAATGTTTCCTTTTCTTTTTCATTACTTCTTTAACACCCTACTTCTCCGCTGCGATATATATATATATATTATGTATATGTAAACATCTTAGATTCACGAGTAGTGATTTGGGTGGTGAGATGTCTATTGAGGTGATCACCATCGATCAAAGAACTGTCACTTACCAAGTGGTTTCCATGCCCGGAGATGCCGCCTGCCTTTTCCATTCTCTGTGTTACATATTGCACGGCCATATCAGGCTCAATCTTGATATCCGGAGGAACATTGTGTCTTATGTATTGAATGACTGGGACAGGTTCAAGGTGTGGACTGATGATGGTACAGGAGATAATTATACTACACAGGAGCACTATAAGAGTGAAATGCTTAAGCCCTTCACCTATGCTTCTGCATGTGAGTTGATTGCAGCTGCTGAATTGTTCGGTTGTCACTTTCAAGTGTACCGAAATGGTCAAATATTTTACGCCTTTGGACAACTGCCAATACCTCTTAAACATCTTAGATTCACAGGTGACTATTTCAGTAGTGGACACTTTGATGTTTATGAATGTTTAAACTCTCAAAGCTGAATGCGAAGTTGTCGATGAAACTGGTTGTATGCTTACAACGTTTGACAGATGCAGAATGTCACTTCAACACAAGTCCTGCAAATGCTAACGTAATTGAAACAAACCATAAAACTCAAACTGATTATGACAGCAGCAATTCAAGCTGTGAGAAAACAGTAAAAAGGAGGTGTGTCAGACATCGTGGCACATTTTCTGTGATGCTGTCATCAAATACTTGCAGAAAAATCAACAAGTTCATAGAGACGCTGTCGCTAAATACTCGCAAAAGAATCCACAAGTTAATAGACATGCTGCCGCTAAATATTCGCAGGCAAATCCACAAGCTAATACCGGGAATGCCTGTTAAACATCTTAGATTCACGAGTAGCGATTTGGGTAGTGAACACTTCGATGAATGAAACCTGTTATTTTTACAACAAGTGACAAACACAAATGTAACTTGAACACAACACGTCCTCCAAATATGAACCTGATTGAAACAAATAATAATAATCAAATCCTTGATGACAGCAACACTCATAACAGTGACAAAACAATTACATTGACAATCACGTCACGTTATTTTTAAAATGTTTCCTTTTCTTTTTCATAACTTCTTTAACACACTACTCCTCCGCTGCGAAGTGTGGGTATTTTGCTAGTGTACTGTATATATAATTTTTAAAGTAGGTAGATCATTTCGACCTGGTCATTTTAAAAGTAGCTCGCAAGCCAAAAAAGTGTGGGCATGCCTGCCTTAGACCTTTACTGTATTCATTCACATTTTATTGAAACAGATATTCTATTTATATTCTATTATTGCTTCTTTTTTAACTGTACAGCACTTCGGTCAGTTGTAATGCTGTGTTTTTAAGCGCTCAACAAATAAAAATGGTATGGTATGGTATTATGGGTACACAGGTGCAAATGTAATGAAGCTAATTGGTCATCTGGAAAAAGACGTTTAAGTGCTCTGAATGTGAGGAATTGAATCGCAAATATCTTTTGATTTGATACTCTTTATTCATTTCTGCGAGGAAATGATCTTTTTGTATGACCTTTGGGGATCTGACTGTACAGCACTTGTGGAACAATTTTCAGGTTAAGAGAAATCAGTATGCATATCCCAAGAAAGGCAGAATGTTTTGGAAACACTGGACAAAATTGAAATCGCAAAAAGACTGATTTGACAGAGATGGAATAACATTTTTAACTAAACTTGTATGTTCTGTTGTATGTTGTTGTATGTAGTAATGTAAATTTTAAGCAAACACGTAAAGGTAGAAGAAATAACACATTAAAAATAGCTTGCCTTAATGCTAGAAGTATCAAAAATAAGGTAAGTGAGTTGGAGTTGTATGTAGCAGAGCATAATTATGATATTATAGCAATAACGGAAATCTGGCTAAATAACAAAGATGGGGATGAGTGTAACATAGAGGGATACACATTTTTTAGGAAGGATAGACAGAACAGAAAAGGAGGTGGGGTTGCTGTTTATGCCAAACAGGGTTTAAATGTAAGTCATCTTCAGTTGGATGATGAGCCCCATCTTAGTGAGGACATGTGGCTTCGCCTGGAAAATATTAGGGAAAAAGGTCTTATTTTAGGAGTGTGTTATAGACCACCCAATTCAGACAGTAATTTCAACACACATCTTTTTAGTAATATTAAAAAGGCAAGTTTACAGGGGGATATTATAGTCATGGGGACTTTAATTATCCAAATATTAACTGGGATAACCTTACAGATGGAGGAGCACAAGAGCAGGAGTTTTTAGAAGTAATCAGCGACTGTTTTTTAACACAGCATGTTAAAGCACCAACAAGGGGTGAAGCCTGTCTGGATTTAGTATTCTGTAATAATCAGGATAGAATTGAGGGTGTAGAGGTGATTGAACCACTAGGGTCAAGTGACCATAATGTAATACAATTCTCAGTATTTTGTAAGAGTACAGATGCAAAGACTAAAATTGTTAAGTTGAACTTTAGTAGGGCTAATTTTGAGCAGATGCACAAAGTCTAAGTAGGATAGACTGGGATAAGCTTTTAAATGTGGAGACAGTCGAGGAGCAGTGGAACAGGTTTAAAAATGTTTTACATGTAATGCAGGACAGATACATACCTAAATTTGGAAGTAATAGGAAACTAAAAAAAAACTCCACGATGGATTAATAAAGATTTAAAAAAGAAGTTGCAAAGGAAAAACTGCTGTATAAGGCATATAAGACTAATGACTGCAAAGAGAACCGTAGCGTATGAGAAAATGAGGGCAACCATTAAGAAGGATATCAGAGAGGCTAAAAGACAGTTGGAGAGGAATATAGCAGATAAGGCAAAGAAGACCCCAAGAGATTCTTTCAGTATTTTAGTAGTAAAAGAACAGTTAAGGAGGAGGTCAAGTTCATCAGGAATAGTAAAGGGAATTAAAAGATACAGACAATGAAATAGCAGATGCCCTAAACTTACATTTTTCTGAGGTGTTTACAAGTGAGCAAGTGGATAACCTCCCAGAGGTAAACACAACTACTAAGGAGGTACTGAGGGATTTGGAAATTGTAGAGGGAGAAGTGCTGCTCAGATTAAATAAGATGAAATCAAACAAATCACCAGGCCCAGATAATATTTATCCTCGTGTTCTTAAGGAGGCTAGTGAGTACATATATAAACCCTTGACACATATTTTTAGGAAGTCACTGTGCACTGGAGAGATTCCAAAGGACTGGAAAATGGCAAATATCATCCCATTATATAAAAAGGGTGACAGGGCAGATCCAAGCAACTATAGGCCAGTAAGCTTAACAAGCATCACAGGAAAATTAATGGAAGGAATTATTAAGGATAAGATTGAGCAACACATGGCAAGGACAGGAGTTATTCTGAACAGTCAGCATGGGTTCAGAAGAGGGAGGTCGTGTTTTACTAACATGTTGGAATTCTATGAGGAGGCAACAAAAGGATAGATCAAAGTGGAGCTTATGATATTATTTATCTGGACTTTCAGAAAGCATTTGATAAGGTGCCACATGAGAGGTTGGGCATCAAGTTAAAAGAAGTGGGAGTTCAGGGTGATGTTTTTAGATGGGTGCAGAATTGGCTCAGACACAGGAAGCAGAGGGTGATGGTGCGAGGAACCTCATCAGAACTGGCCGATGTTAAGAGTGGTGTTCCACAGGGGTCAGTGCTAGGGCCGCTGCTATTTTTAATATATATAAATGATTTAGATAGGAATATAAGTAACAAGCTGGTTAAGTTTGCAGATGATACCAAGATAGGTGGATTAGCAGATAATTTGGAATCCGTTATATCATTACAGAAGGACTTGGATAGCATACAGGCTTGGGCAGATTTGTGGCAGATGAAATTTAATGTCAGTAAATGTAAAGTATTACACATAGGAAGTAAAAATATTAGGTTTGAATACACAATGGGCGGTCGGAAAATCGAGAGTACACCTTATGAGAAGGATTTAGGAGTCATAGTGGACTCCAAGCTATCAACTTCCCAACAGTGTTCAGAAGCCATTAAGAAGGCTAACAGAATGTTAGGTTATATAGCATGATCTGTGGAGTACAAGTCCAAGGAGGTTATGCTCAACCTTTATAATGCACTGGTGAGGCCTCATCTTGAGTACTGTGTGCAGTTTTGGTCTCCAGGCTACAAAAAGGACATAGCAGCACTAGAAAAGGTCCAGAGAAGAGCGACTAGGCTGATTCCAGGTCTACAGGGGTTGAATTATGAGGAAAGATTAAAAGAGCTGAGCCTTTACAGTTTAAGCAAAAGAAGATTAAGAGGTGACATGATTGAAGTGTTTAAAATTATGAAGGGAATTAGTACAGTGGATCGAGACTGGTATTTTAAAATGAGCTCATCAAGAACACGGGAACACAGTTGGAAACTTGTTAAGGGTAAATTTCGCACAAACATTAGATAGTTTTTCTTTACACAAAGAACGATAGAAACTTGGAATAAGCTACCAAGTAGTGTGGTAGACAGTAAGACGTTAGGGACTTTCAAAACTCGACTTGATGTTTTCTTGGAGGAAACAAGTGGATAGGACTGGTGAGCTTTGTTGGGCTGAATGGCCTGTTCTCGTCTAGATTGTTCTAATGTTACATGATTGCTCCATCTACACAGAGAAGCCATTCACTGTTTACTAAAAAGAAAGTATTGGTAACATTATGTGTAAAATGAGGCTTTGCAATAGTGATTCACCCTTACACCAAAAGAATGTTGTTGGATCTACTCTACTTTATCATTGTCTTCGAGGATTTTAAATGCCTGGACTTGATTCTCATACAGTCTCCTCTGCCCAGGCTTAAACAGGTTTAATTCTCAGAGTCTGTCAGAGTAGGACAAGTCCATAAGTTCTGGGGTGCACTTGGTTGCTCTCCTCTGCACAGCTTCAAGTGCTGCCACTACTGTCTTTCTTGTACTGGGGTGACAAGAACTAAACACAAAACTTAAGGTAAGGTCTTACTAGTGCATCTTTACTAGCAGCGCCATGACTAATTTCATTAACTGTTACATTATAGTGCATATCCTCTAGCCATAACAGTGGGAAGATGATTTTTCTGAAAGTACAGCTGTTGGTCATTCATTGTTAATCATGCCTGTCATCAAGCTTTACTCTGAATCAATATGTATATCTTTCCATCTCGATGATCATTACAGTATTATTCTTGAAATTGTTGCGAAGTGGCAAAAATTACACACAGCTTAGAAAAAATATCGTACCTTATGATGTTTTCCATCTTGTTCTTTGAATATTATTAATTTTTGTGTTAGTGTCAGAAAACTATAAAGCGTCATCATGAGTACCATGTTGCAGCTCGGGGTGCGGTAAAATCATGATGTCATTCATTCTCAAACATAAAGTCCTACTTCTATCTTTGTGATGCTTCACAACTACTTCTCATGTCCTGCTTTAGGGCGGACAAATTCTTACCCTAGCTAGACCTTTAGTGCAATTCCTAGAAGTAATGTTGAGATACTTAATAAATGTGGGCACTGATCTGAGTTAAACATGTCTGTCTTAGACCATTTATATACAGTAAGTCCAAAGCGTAATTTTAATGTGTACTGCTCAACTTCAAAGCAAGAAGTGATCAAATAACACATTTGTGAAGTGATAATACTTAGGAACTGTAAATGATAAAGTTTTGAATGCTGCTTTTCTTTTTCTTTTTTTTTTTCATTATATACTAGTGATGCTAGTGGGTAGCACAGTTTTACAGCAGTTCATGGTACTGCCTCATTACTTTAAGAAAATGGGGTCAAGTGTCATCTTGGTCACTGTCTGAAGATTGCATGATCACCCTGTGTCTGAATGGAGTTTTTCCCCAGGTACCGTAGTAAAACTTCCAAAAGGTGTATTGATTAGGTCAACTATTGCCTCTAAATTGACCCACTGTGAGCGAGTTTGAACTGGGTTGAGTGGGTTTGAATTTGTAATGGATGGTTAATGTCCACAGTGGTCTGGAGTATTCGATGTTTTAAAATTTCCCTTTTCCTAGTTGTGTTGGACAGCAGAGGCCCTTATCCGGCCAGGATACTCCAACAATGGAAGGAGCGGGCGAAAGAGTGTTTTCAGGACAATTTCTCTCCTGGACCGATAGAGGGCAGCCCTCTTGCTTAAAGTGGGGCCATGGGTTTGGAGCATGGAGGCTAAACCCTGCTGGGGCCAGTGGCCACCGCCAAGCAGCATCTGGGCGTTTACAGGGCCCTGTTTGGCAGCACTTCTGTCACACCAGGAAGTATTGCCAGAAGAAGGTTGTTGGGCACCTGGAGTCCATCCTGGAGCCCTATAAAAGGGGCTAGTTGCCATTACTCAAGGGCTAGAGTTGGGAAGAAGAAGGACAAAGCCTTTAAGGAGGAGTGGAGGCAAGAAGGACTGGAAGCGAGAAAGACAGTGTTTCGGTGATGTGAACATTGTACTCTTATGGGGAGCGAAGGAAGCTCTTTCTCATCTGTAAATAAAGGCATGCTGTGTGGAGAAACTTGTGTCCTGCCTGTTTGTGTAGGGTTAGAGCGGCTGTATGCACTGTCTAAACCTCTAACAACATTAATTTCATTGGGACCTATATTTGAGGAGCAGTTGTTTGGGGGATAGGTTGTAGCAAGGCTGGACCCTGCCTCTTTACTCAACATCTCCCATATAATGGCACTATTTATCCTATATAATCTCGTCTGTACGTAGAGGAAGTGTGGGGAAGCTCAACCCTATTTTAACTGTATTTCAGAAAATACAGTAAACCTTTTATTACTCTTTCTCAAGTACCAGAATCCTTTGTAGAAGCTTAAATGTGGATAACATATACGCCACGAGAAAGTAAGGAGTAAGAAGATAATTCAAACAGAATACTTTCCATGATATCGGTGAACCACATCTAAGCTAGACTGGATGTTTTGGAATACTACTAGCATTTAAGTGCTACCAAAGTGCAATCAGACTAAGATCAGATCAATAAATGCAGCAAAGTGCTTCACAGACTGAGGATCTGGGCCATCTGCTACCAACATGCACATTCCTAAAGCTGGAAACCAGAAGGGCACTAAAGTGAAGTCCTATTTAAATGTAATTTTCTTCTTAAACCTTGGAATGCAATCTGTTGATTTTTTTTTTTTTTTTCTCCATCCAGCCAACCACCGTAATATACTCTCCACCTTTCATGTGATTTGGTAGAGTATTACAAGTACAAATATGTATCATTACATACACAATAAAGAAAATTATCCCAGCAAGACTGTGTCTTTGTGATGGCTAAACTACGTGGTTCCATTCCATTCACAAGTTTACCTCATGGAAGTGGCAGGCACACCTTCCCTGAAGAAACTCTTTATAGCGACCCATTGTAATGCTGAAGGTATCGATAACCTCATATCCATTTCCTTTTGCTGCATCTAGTATTCTTCCATTTTCCAGAAAAAGCTCTTGTACAGCCTCCTGCAATGAAAAAAGCAAGCGGTGTTGTCAGTACGCTGTTTTCCTGGTCATGGCTGTGTGGATCTGAAGGCATATGGGCTGTGTAAAGAAATGCTGTCTAAACCAGAAGGTTGCCAGTTCAGTCACCACTTCTATCATTGTGTGAACTTAATCGAGTCACTTATACTGCTTGTGGTAAGCTGTCCCAATTTCTCATCCAGATACTTCTTAAAGGTTGTCAAGGTTTCTGCTTCAACTACAGGACTTTTGTTTGTTTGTTCCAGATTCCCACAACTCTGTGTGTTTTGGCTTTAGTCCTAAGTGCACATCCCCTTAATTTACACTGGTGTTCTTGAGTACCTGATTCATAGCTAAGTTGAAAGAATTCTGCTGGAGTTGTTGTTAAGAGCATAATCATGAGCATATACAGTATGTCCATGGACAAATAAACAGTTTGATGAGATAAAATATACCTGGAAAAAAACACCCAGTACCAAGTAATAGGTTGCATCTTCTTCTTCTTTTATTTTTTTTTATTCATCTGCTTAGGTTTTTCTTTTATACCACTTAGCTATAGGATCATTTGTTTCCTAAATGATGATATTTTCTAGGCAGCACTAGCACAGTATAATTTGATTCTTGAAACCTCTGCTAAATTCAGAAAAAAAGATTCATACCCAAAATTCTCTTTTTAACCCCAGCAACACTTAGGGGTATCAAAGAAATTAGGTGGGCATGCTGGAAAATGTTTCAGTAAATAAATATTATGAGTCTCTCAGTTTTATGTCCAGTAAAGATCTTTTAGAATTTCTGATATGCATACTATATCTAGAATGGATGTATTTTAAGCTAATCCTTAATGGACTGTCTGTATTAGGAATCAACACAGTTAATATCAACTACCTCGTAGCTCCAGGCCATTCAATATATACAGTTTGCATGTTGTCTATGTCACTGTTTAATTTTGTTTCTTTTTCAGGTACCATAGTTTCCCCCCATATCCCAATCAGGACCATGTTAGGGTAATTGTCATTCTACACTGGTCATGTGTTGTGTGTGTACACACTAAATGGGGCCCTGTGATGGATAGGTGGCCTATTCAGGACTAGTTTCTACTTTGTGACTAATGCTACTCTGGTCCCCTCACCTCCATTTTATTGGTCAAAATAAATAGTTAATGGTGCTTCCTTACAGCACCAGGTGACATTCAACAGTGAGCCTAATCACTGTTCTTGTGAAGTTTCAAACCTGTGTCTGGATCCACTTTTACCATAATCATGGAATTGTGGCACTTCAAACGGGAATGACCTGCATAAGTGTGCTACTGCTGAACTGGCATTCCATGAACTGATTGTACTTGCCTTAGGCCTAATGCTTTGAGAATGGAGACTAGTTTTATACATCCCTGTAATGGAAAACATGGGTACAAAAGATAGATGAATGTAATGCCATGTTAGTAAATTATATGCCTAATTCCCAAATTTCTTTGATATATTCTAGAGTATTTTCCAAAAAAAACATACTTTATTAGAAGTGGCACAGAGGACTTAAGCGGTGACATAATGGGTACATATTGTTTTCTGTAAACCCACAGAAAGGCTACAGGAGTTATGCAAAACTAAGGGCCCAACTTAAAAACTGGAATGATTAACTCACAACAGGAAAAGGTGGTGAACAACAAAAGACAGGATTATTACTTTATTTTTTTTTTTTTAAATCGAGACCAGACATGATGACAACAATCTGTTATTTACTGTTGTAACTATATCTAATTTTTTAAGCAGCTTGGCACCAAATGAGTGAATGAAATGAGCTTCAAAATAAGCAACATAAATGTGTGGGAAATAAGAAATGAAACAATATGAATTCTTCCAATACAGACAATGGGCTAAGTGACATATGGGAAGAAAGTGACTCAGCCTAGCTAGCAAGCAAGCAAAGGGGCACATACAAAGTAAAATTAGGTAAATAAAATAAATTGAGTAAATAAAGATAAGTTATAGGAGGGTAGTTTTGTAGTTGAAATGCCTGCATAAAGATATAATACTGAAATACTTGACTGAAGGTCCATTCGGCATCTTTTAGAGAATCTTAAGATCAGACTACAGTTTCAAGCAATTGATGATAAATTGAGTCAGTTATTGGACAATATCGCCTGAGAGAGCTTTTACAATTGATGCTGAGGGTTGCAATATGTTATGGCTTAAATGAAAAAAACTGGCTTGTGATCTGTATATGACACCGCAGAGAACTGTAACTGTCTAAGAATAATTTTATATTTAAATATATGAAAGAAAAACGGAAGTATATAGGTAATGGGCCTTTCGGAACAGATTGGCCTGGGAGTTGTCATGGACAGAGGAAGGAGACCTAGAGTTGCTCTGTAAAAACACTGAGGCAAAATATTATGTCTCTTGATTCTGGCAAATTTCAAAAGAAATGACAAGTGGTACAGCCAGCTCCCCAAGTAACTGGTAGGTAGGGCCACAGCCATTCTCACATGTTGCTTGTGCATGATTCATGAGGAAATGTTTTTGTTCTTGAAAGATACTTTCTTTACATGTTTTGTGGGTCTTAAATCTGGAGGAGGTATAAGGCTTTTGAACTAAAGTCTACATACTGTGCACAGTAGTTAATGGAGCATTACAAGAAACAATATGAAACATTGTCTCATTAGTTGGATAAATTCAAACAAACCACAGAGGTGGATCTTAGTTTGACCAAATAGAAAGACATGAACAGCTTCAGTACAGGATGTGTAAAAATACTGGCAAACTATACTATTATTCTTGTTGTTTGGTTTTCAAGCAATATAACTGTTTATAGCAAACCTCCTCATCTTCTCAGCAAGAGAAAGTTCTAAAACCCTACAGATAAACCTTTTTTGTTAGCTGTTTAAATCTTCATTTTTTTTTCTTCACTACGCAAAACTGGTTACTACAGAAGCTTATTCCTGCCACGCAAAAACAATAGAATATTGCATTATTTCACAAAAGATACTGTCTGGTGTAGTTGGTATTATCATTCATGTGCGTGTTCTAGACATCATGTGACGGCTAGTGAAGTATTAATTGAGGATGTGCATAGCATGCAATAAAGTGACAAGAACTGACCAGAAGCCATAGGTATATATTTAATCCTGCATGTGCTGAGGGATAAATTTAATCTGCAAGGTTTAGGGTCACAGGGAGCCAGTGATTTTCACAGCAGCACTGGGTGAAAGGCAAGAAGCTACATGCTGTTTTTAGTTTGCTCTTGGAGTTGGGCATGGTCATTGAGGGAGAGGTTAAGAAACCATGTAGTTTGCATTCAACTGACAATAACTGAACAAAAGATATAGACATTTAATTGTAATCAGATTAAAGTTTAGTAAATTTAGTGCAGATGTTTTAATATAGGCAGTGTGGTAGTACATAGCTAGCATTCCTGACTCTCAGTGCCAGAGTCTGTATAGTGTTTGCATGTTCTCCCTGTGCATGTCACTTGATTGTGTGCAATGTGCCTGCTCAACTTCTCCTTTCACACATATGTGCAATGTTGCTGGTGGCAGGAGCAGGCAAGATCTTCCAATATTGTAAATGTTTCAATAATATTTCTTGATTAACAAAAACATTTAGTCCTTCATGCGCTATGAAGTAAATAACAACCTTCCATTTTTTTCTATCCGTAACTTCTGCTCCTGAACATTCAAGGTAAGAACACTTTACCTGGTCCGCCACAAGGCCATATTGTTTCAAAATATCTATAATAAATAACTAGATCAAAATTAAGCCAATACTTTATTTATAGATTTCTGTTAGTGGATTGCACAAAGCACCCTCTTTTCTGTTTGGTGGGGCAATCGTGCGGTGTATCATGCACCACATTTTCCTCTTGCCTTACACTCAGTGCTGTTGTAAAGTTAAGCTGGAGGAAAAAAAAAATCTGCAGAGGCTCCAAGGCCAAAATCCCAGCATGTGCTTAAGTCATACCTCATTGTTCCAGGCTTCATCCACTGCTATTGCTGCACCAGTCCGCTGCTCTGACACACAGGATCCCTTGAACCCTCGCTTATGAACAAGATACCAAAGATAGTAAAACTGCTTTACTTGAGGCAATTGCCTCCTCTCCCCTGCATGTCAGAAGAGAAACTCCCTTTCCCTTAGTGTTAAGATACATACAGTTTCCCTTTAGGTATTCAAACTCCAGGGAACAAATCAGTTCAACATTAATCATATCTTTGTGGTGGCAGGATTAGTATTTTATTAACGTGTTGATAAATATTGTGAGAGAGTGGATATTTCAACGGTTTCTTATGAGAAATTGTTAAAGTAATTTTGGGATTTGTCCAAAATAGCCACTTTACTATTAGGTTGGATATATTGACTGAACTCTCAAAGTGTAAAACTGGGGAAAAAAATTGAACTATACAGTCATCTAAAGGCAAACATGTTTTACATTTCTGAACAAAAAAACTAGCTTCATAACAGAACATAGCTGCCAACACTAGTCAAAACACGTTTTGTACTTCTGAATACAGCAAGTGTGTAAAATTATAACAGATTCCAGGATCTCTGGATTCTTAGTAAGCTAGCATGTGATAAAAATTAAAAATAAATAAATTAATTAAAATACTTGAAATCCTTGCCCACAATATAAGTATGACGTGTATTAAACATAATGCTCTAAAGACACTAGAAGGCATCCAATCTTTGAAATGAAACAGACCTATCATAAATGGCGTTGTGTCTTGATATTTTAACTATTTGAATTATACAAGCATCCACACATTTTTTAAATTTCTCTTTTAATTTTTAATTTAGTGTTGTGATGACTGGAGCCCATCTTATTAGCATTGCTCATAAGAAAGGAATCAAAATAGAAGAGGTGCCAGCCCATAAAAGGACACATTTTCACATATACACAGGCTTACTCACATGGGGCCTTTGTAGCTTTTCAATATTAATTGATTCTTATTAAACTCCCTTCCATTTATGAGCCCAGTGCACTATACAAGACTATACCACATATCTAACGAATACTAAAACTGGCATGAAAAGAACATGAAATTTCAACACAAACAAATCTATTTCAGTGTTGAGGGGCCAAAGCTTATCCCTAGAGTAATAGGGGCAAGGTGGGAAACAGCTCTGCACAGGGCAGAAATCCATCAATGAATTACTGTCATGCATACAGTATTGTATTTTATTAGAGAATGCATTCAGTTGTTCATGGCGGAGCAAAAATTGAATACGCCTTCAAGGAGAGAGAGAGTATGCAGAGCACTTAAACAATGATTCAGTGCCCTCAAACTATTGGTCATGTGCACACGTTAAGCATCCTGGAGTAACCTCACACAGTGAACTAACATGCTGCATTATGTAACAGGGATCATTTCTTAATTAAACATGTAATAGCTTTTATGTATTTAAGAAAATGCTGACGATTTTGGTATTTGCTGTGAGCAAATTTCTGACTTACTGAACACTTTTAAAATCATGTGTCAATCTTATTAATGAGTTGGGTATGGATTTTGTAAATCATAAAAATATTCCCAAAAGAAGCAGCTGAATAGTTAGAGAGTTGATTAAATGCTTTTGACTTTTAATTCCACATTTCAGTCAATAAGGGAGCTTTTCTTCAGCAATAAATTCCAGCTGGCGGCATTTGACATGAAAACAGCAATGATATATTAAACCCTAAAGACTTCTGCAGGCCTTTTATTGATGTATGCATCCAGCCTCTTCAACAGGTTATGACAAACACCTTAAGCAGACATGCTGTCTAGCATAAGTGCACATTGTAGCAAGCAAGGGTTTTAAAGTTCTTTTAAATTTCTGTTCTACAATAAAATTAGCAAGTTAGGAAATGTAGGCATGGCGTAACATTCAAGTGTGTGTGGGAACTAAGTTAAATGATATGAAAGTTTCACATTTTTTTAGTTACTTCATCCGAATGTCGTTATGGTTACTTCATCCCCGTGTCTGCATGGGTTTCCTCCGGGTACTCCGGTTTCCTCCCACAGTCCAAAGACATGCAGGTTAGGTGCATTGGCGATGTTAAATTGTCCCTAGTGTGTACTTGGGGTGTGTGTATGCGCCCTGCGGTGGGCTGGCACCCTGCCCAGGGTTTGTTTCCTGCCTTGCGCCATGTGTTGGCTGGGATTGGCTCCAGCAGACCCCCGTGTCCCTGTAGTTAGGATATAGCGGGTTGGATGATGGATGTTAGTAGACTGTTGAAAATGTGCTTTTTAACAGTACTTTTACAATGTCATGTAAATTAAAAGATAATTAAAGCAAAATAGACTTTAATGCAGAGCAGATTCTAATTCAAACTACAGTATATAAAAAAATGTGTGTTGGTGTGTAAAACAACATATGTACATAACAAAAGAGAACCCAAAAAAGATGTAAACTCCATTAACGGCCCTACCCAGCACATACTTAGTGCAGTGAATACATTCCGGTCTTTCTTAGCCTTAATAACTATACCACGCCTGTCAGTTACTTATTAAATGCCAACTCATATTGACAATAAAAGTGAAAATGCCAAAAGAAAAACCACTATCAATGCAAAATAAATAATGCTTGCATAAAATCATTACCAATATTACCCTATGATAAGAAAAAATCTACAGAAAAAAGTTCTCCATCTATCAATATTAGTTAAAACCCAGTACTTCCTAAAAATTATAACAAATGTTGGAATTGAACTGATTTACTATATAATGGGAATACCATAGGTGACAATTTCTTAAATGTTTTAATTTCATTCTGAAGATGCACAGTAGCAAAAGCGGCTCTTCAGACACAGACCACAGCTTAGTCTGTTGTATGTTAAACCACTAAGTAAATCTTTCAGAATAAATAAGCTGTAAATCTGCTCCATCCTTCCTATTTATGGTATAATCAGGTTCCTTGTGCATTGGAGAAACTGCACATCGGGAGCAAAATGCTTGTGGCATGCCATGTGGCTCCTATCCTCTGTCCGAAGATCATTTATGCTTTCAAGTTCACTTTCTAAACCCATGCTGTTTATATTCATTACCATTCATTTGTAATTAATTTAAACAAACCCCTTTCTTTATAAGAATAATCTGAGTGATATTAGTTCAGTCAAATCAGTCTTATATATTCTTACATAATTGCTTTCCTCTTCCATTCATTTCCAGAGAAATGACTTTGTTTTTTTTTTGGTACTTTTATGGTTAACTTACTTAAAGCAGCAGGATGAGGGTACTGTTGTATGAGCTGCTTGTGCCTGAGCGCCTCATCTCTGGCATTGTACTGGGGATCCAAGAGGCTGTCAGAGGACACTATACAAGTTGGTGTAACCTCTCTTAATGTAAAATTGAAACAGTAAACTAATTTGTAGTTGAAGTTGCACACAATGTTTCTCTGTTTCAAAACAGAGGAGTTCCTGTATTTGCCAATGATTTGAAAGTGAAAGCTAAACTGTCTCACCAAATTTCTTTGAAGAATTTTTGCACCAAACTTCAACAAAATCGGTCCAGGGTGGGGGAAGGGGTTGAGTTTGCCGAGTTGTTTCATGCAGACAGACAGAGAGACAGACATGGCTGTCACAGTAGGTGCTTTTGCATTATATGTGAACACATGTAAAAAATGAGTCCTATTTGCATATACTATATATGTACAGTACTTTATATATGATGTACCAACTGGGTTAGAACCCTGCTCCAGATGGCAAATGGTTTGCATGTTCTCCGAGTCCAGAAATGTGCGTTAGGTTTATTGGCAACTCTAAACTGACGCTGTATGAGAGAGAATGCATAGGAATTGAATGGCTTGGGCTCCCGTGACCCATAAATAAATTTAGCAGGTTTGATAGTATATGGAATGACAAGTGATAGATTATAGTTGAATAATTTTGTTTAGTTCTTGGTTGATTTTATGATAGGGTACCTATGTTCCATTTCTATAAGCACATTTTTTTTCAGGAAAAGCATTTCTTTCAGGAAGATGCAAGTTTGTGGTGCTAGGAATAAAATCAAATTGATCAGCAAAATTCTTAAACATTTTTGGAGCAAATTAATAGCAATTTGTAATTTTATATTTTGTGTGCCATTCTTGCAGTTTGTGCAACACAGCTGTAGCAGTACTGTTATAAAGACTGCCCAGCAGTCCTGCCTGCAGTAGGGATCCACAATGATGATTTAGTACTCTGTAATTCCAGACGACCAGATCTGTTGTGGCAATTTGCCTTGACCTTATTAAGATTTATATGCCTTTTAATCATACATTACTGTTTTGACAATCAATACTAGGCATGAGTGGAATGCTTTCTGACCATATAGCTGAAGACTATAAATCTTCTCTGTTTTCTGACCTCTTTCTCTCTCTCTCTCTCTCTCTCTCTCTCTCTCTCTCTCTCTCTCTCTCTCTCTCTCTCTCTCATCTTTTCAACCTGTTCCATTTATTCATCAGCATATTCTGGCTAATGTAGGTACAATTTAGCAATGACGTTAATACTTTTGTCACACTGAACATTATGACAATATAAAATGAGAACCTGTGGAAAAAATTATTGACCAAGAGCTCAAATCGCTATTTATATAAAATTTCTGCCGCTGCTGAATTCAGAGAGCAGCAATAGCTACAATTATGCAATAAAGAGAAGGAATGAAGACAGTAGTTGGAATTTATTAATAAAAAGTAAATCACTGCAAAAATTATAGAGATACTTGATACACTTTTTCTTACACATGTATAATCATCTTCTTCTTTTGGCTGCTCCCATTAGGGGTTGCCACAGCGAATCATCTTCTTCCATATCTTTTTGTCCTCTGAATCTTGTTCTGTTACACACATCACCTGCATGTCCTCTCTCACCACATCCATAATCCTTCTCTTAGGCCTTCCTCTTTTCCTCTTCCCTGGCAGCTCTATCCTTAGCATCCTTCTCCCAATATACTCAGCATCTCTCCTCTGTACATGTCCAAACTCATGCAATCTCGCCTCTCTGACTTTGTCTCCCAACTGTCCAACTTGAGCTGATCATCTAATGTACTCCTTTCTAACCCTGGCCATCCTTGTCACACCCAGTGCAAATCTTAGCATCTTTAACTCTGCCACCTCCAGCTCTGTCTCATGCTTTCTGGTCAGTGCCACCGTCTCCAACCCATATAACATAGCTGGTCTCACTACCGTCCTGTAGACCTTCCCTTTCATTCTTGCTGATATCCATCTGTCACAAATCATTCCTGACACTCTTCTGCCTGCACTCTCTTTTCCACAATCCTGATATGAATGATTATACATACTGTACATGGACATTCATAGTTTGATTTTAAAATTTTGGTAAATTAAAAGATAAGTTCTGTATTTTTCAAGTCAGTTATTTCTTTACAATCATGGTATACATTACTTTGCCACATAAAACTGTGTTTTAAAGTGAAACATTTTTTGTAAGCTTTATAAATATCTTGTCTGGTCTTCATCTTATAATGAGGCGTATAAAAAAAAAAAAAAAAAAAAAAGCTTAAAACTTGCCAAACACATCCACTTTTCAAGCCAAAAATGATATCAAGAACTGATCCATGTTTTGAGATTTCAGACATAGTATATTACAAAACAGATTATCCATTTTATTTTAAGATGGTGAGAAATCAAAAAGCAAACCACTGTTGTGAGATTCTGCCATTTTAAAAGAAGACTGGCTGTACTACCCCGTTCATTTCTCTCTGTGGATTCACCTTGGTGCCCGGTATTGACATTAGTGAATGCTGATGTACAGACCCTGTTCCACAGACAAACAGACAATAATAACTGAAAACAGTACACTTACTATCTCTTTTATTTTTCATTATATAAAAAAAAAGTTCATTTCTTTATTTTGCAAGCATTGCCTATACTGCTGGATAATACATGTGGGTGCTTCAGTGAGAGAGAATATTGAGCAGGCACGTAGTATGTAGTCGAGTAACAAGAACTGAACAGGTAGGCATTCATCAATCCATCCATCCATCTTCTTTACCCGCTTATCCAGGGCAGGGTTGCGGGGCAACTGGAGCCTATCCCAGCAAGCATTGGACATATGACTGGATAAACACATGGGTCACTTTAGCAACAGCAATTCACCTAACCTGCATGTGTTTGGACTATGGGAGAAAACGGGAGCATCTGGCAAGAGCATGCAAATTCCACATACACACAAATCCCAGTCTCCTTCACTGTCAGAAAGCAGCGCTACCACTGTGGTACCTTGCTGCTCCATATTATTATTACTGTTTATTATTAATTGCTGTCCTCAATATCTTCCCTCCATTACTATGTTCAAATATGATAGCATGCCTCCAATGAAATGGCCACTTGATCTACAGCGACAAGTAATTGGCAGCAAAGACAGGTTTGTGCCACAGGAAAAGCAACCACAAGAGAGCCCCAAAGAAATTCTGGCATGATCACTTGAGAGATGAAATGCAATGTGAGAAGTCAATGCTGCCACACAAAAATGCCCTGGACTGAAAAAATGGAAAGCTTAATGCTGAAAGGGGGGCCTGTATCAATGTGGGACAAACACTTGCAAGAAGATTAAACTATTCATGAATTTTTGTAATCTACAGGCACAATAATAATGATAATAATAATCAATCCATCTTCCTAATCTGCTTACCAGAGTCTGATCAAAGGGCAACTATAGCCTATGCCAGTAAGCATTAGGTGCCCTTGGATAGAGGTTAGCCCATCACTGCACACACACACACACACACAGATAAGCCACTTCAGCAGAGCCGATTCATTGTTAACATTATTTGGAAACACATCTGTCTGGTATTACAAGGTTATTACAAGCCATGACAGAAAAAAAAACTGCTGCAGAAACAGAATTGCAGAAGCAAAGGTAGGATTATATACAGAATATAGCTTGGCATTAGGGGCTTTTGTGTCATCATAATTCCACCCAAGACAGAGGCTATGAGTAGACAAGCAATCAGGAAATGAATATTTACCTCAAGAAAGTTAGTTCCAAGAATCTGTGATTAAAATAATTATTTCTAGTTTTATTTCTTTACCACAAGGAGGCCTCATAAATGTGAAAGACATGTTTACTGAAAATAAAACCTTTGCTGCTTTACATTGGACATATTTGGTAAGTCTTAAGGCTCTTTAATTCACCATTGGATTCCTGTACCCTCAAGTCTCATTAAAAGCTGCAAGAACAGACAATGTATTTTAAGCTTCAATTTAGAATGGTATTGTATGTGGCAAATTATTATATACCATGATTGTGAAAAAAGAACTTTCACTTTTGCCTCATTTGTTTGAATGTCCACTGTGCTGCAATAAGCTAGTAGGGTAGACACATTTTTAAAATGTATATATACAGTAGATCTTCATTTTACAATGTACAATTATAAACAAATGTCAAACATACCAACTTGATATGAACTGCATTTTTACTGTTTGTTGCTAACCTGCTAATACCAAATAAAATTTATTTGTACCCTACTCTTCTTTTTAACATCTGCCTTGATGAGATTTGCTTATCATTTTTCATTCTGTTTGTTTGTTTGTTTTTTTGGTGAACTGTCTTTGCAATTTTTACAAATGTGCTTGACATGTGGGGTGTATTCAGTTCACTATTTAAGTTTATTTCTATAAATGTTTATGAGAACAATATATATTTTATGGTGATTACACTAGGACTAGACTTAGATAATAATGAAATAACAAAAGCTTATTTGATAAATTCACTCCAGGCATCATCTTATTTTCAGTTTGCTGAAGTTGCCTATCATATTGTAAATGAGGTCCCCTTAAACCTCTGCTAATCCAATTCATTTTCAATATAGCTGAAATAAAACAACCCAGCATATTTACCTGTAGTGACATAACAGAAATTGTCTGAAGGCAACCTTTTTTTAACTCTTCTTTAGGAAACACTTATTCAGCATAGTGATGGGCATAGTCTTGAACTTTCTCTCATGAGAATGGAGTGTTAATTCATGCAGCATCTGCGTATTTCCAGCCCAGTCATGCTTTTAATGAGAATCTGTTTCACAAGTTTAACTCAACTCTTTGTTTAATTAAGAGAATGGAAATTAATTTTGCTCTTTTCTTGAAATTTTATACAGCTATCACCAAGGTTCACATATGGCTGTTTCTTGTGGCTCCTGATTACAATGACTTCCTTAATCTTGCAAAATCATACTAGGAGCAGCAAATTTATAAAAAGCAGACATAATAACATACAATATCATCAAAGCTGCTGCAATTTTTCAAAAGAAATAAGGGAAAAAGCATATTCAAGAGACAACTACAAATCTTTGCACTGAGATTAATGAGCACTGCACATGTAAACTGACATAAAACCTTACGGCTGAGAACAAAAAAAAAAAAAATAAGCAAGAGATTCAGGCAGAGAGTAGAACCAGCCTGGCACTGAAAGCTGAAACCATTACTTGCAACTGCTAAAGCAGCCACATTACCTTGTGAAATTAAAGGAACATTCAACTAATGCAAGTGGGTTGGGAGCATGTTAATCCATTGTACTTCGATTACTTGGCAATTGCTATTATTCAGTATAATTATGAAATGACAAATTCAACAAAATATATAAGTTTTTAATTTCTTGGAAGTTCCAGCTTATACTAAATCAAAAGATCATGGTGCTCTGGTAGTGCCCATTAGCCCAGAACGATGTCAAGGAGAGCAAAATACCAAATAAAAGATTTATTAGAGAACACAATTAACAAAAAGAGGCAAGAAACATGCAAATTATTGATAATTTTATTAATAAACAGACACAGCACACACCTAATGCACTCTGAGCCTTCACAGTACTGCTCTCCACGCCTGTCTGTCAGTGCTTCATCCACTTGTTCATGCTTCTTAAACTGTACCTCATATACTAACAGGCCCCTTTACCCTTATCATGACCACTCTTTTTTTCCATCATTTGAGTGCTTTCAATGAAATCTTTTCCCTGCTCTACACTCAACTGGCATCTCTCTGACATCCATCCATCCATCCTCTTCCGCTTATCCGAGGTCGGGTCGCGGGGGCAGCAGCTTAAGCAGAGAGGCCCAGACTTCCCTCTCCCCGGCCACTTCTTCCAGCTCTTCCGGGAGAATCCCAAGGCGTTCCCAGGCCAGCCGGGAGACATAGTCCCTCCAGCGTGTCCTGGGTCTTCCCCGGTTGGATGTGCCCGGAACACCTCATCAGGGAGGCGTCCAGGAGGCATCCTGATCAGATGCCCGAGCCACCTCATCTGACTCCTCTTGATGCGTAGAAGCAGCGGCTCTACTCTGAGCCCCTCCCTTATGACTGAGCTTCTCACCTTATCTTTAAGGGAAAGCCCAGACACCCTGCGGAGGAAACTAATTTCAGCCGCTTGTATTCGTGATCTCGTTCTTTCGGTCACTACCCATAGCTCATGACCATAGGTGAGGGTAGGAGCGTAGATCGACTGGTAAATTGAGAGCTTTGCCTTACGGCTCAGCTCCTTTTTCACCACGACAGACCGATGCAGAGCCCGCATCACTGCGGATGCCGCACCGATCCGCCTGTCGATCTCACGCTCCATTCTTCCCTCACTCGTGAACAAGACCCCAAGATACTTGAACTCCTCCACTTGGGGCAGGATCTCTCCCCCAACCCTGAGAGGGCACTCCACCCTTTTCCGGCTGAGGACCATGCTTCGGATTTGGAGGTGCTTATTCTCATCCCAGCCGCTTCACACTCAGCTGCGAACCGATCCAGAGAGAGCTGAAGATCACGGCCTGATGAAGCAAACAGGACAACATCATCTGCAAAAAGCAGTGACCCAATCCTGAGTCCACCAAACCGGACCCCTTCAACACCCTGGCTGCGCCTAGAAATTCTGTCCATAAAAGTTATGAACAGAATCAGTGACAAAGGGCAGCCCTGGCGGAGTCCAACTCTCACTGGAAACGGGCTCGACTTACTGCCGGCAATGCAGACCAAGCTCTGACACCGGTTGTACAGAGACCGAACAGCTCTTATCAGGGGGTTGGGTACCCCATACTCCCGGAGCACCCCACAGGATTCCCCGAGGGACACGGTCGAATGCCTTTTCCAAGTCCACAAAGCACATGTAGACTGGTTGGGCAAACTCCCATGCACCCTCCAGGACTCTGCTAAGGGTGTAGAGCTGGTCCACTATTCTGCGACAAGGACGAAAACCACACTGTTCCTCCTGAATCCGAGGTTCGACTATCCGACGGACCCTCCTCTCCAGAACCCCCGAATAGACTTTTCCAGGGAGGCTGAGGAGTGTGATCCTTCTATAGTTGGAACACACCCTCCGGTCCCCCTTCTTAAAGAGGGGGACCACCACCCCGGTCTGCCAATCCAGAGGCACTGTCCCCGATGTCCATGCGATGTTGCAGAGACGTGTCAACCAAGACAGTCCTACAACATCCAGAGCCTTAAGGAACTCGGCGATCTCATCCACCCGGGGCCCTGCCACCAAGGAGTTTTTTGACCACCTCGGTGACTTCAGTCCCAGAGATGGGAGAGCCCCTCTGAGTCCCCAGGCTCTGCTTCCTCATTGGAAGGCATGTTAGTGGGATTGAGGAGGTCTTCGAAGTACTCCTCCCACCGACCCACAACGTCCCGAGTCGAGGTCAGCAGCACACCATCCCCACCATATACGGTGTTGACACTGCACTGCTTCCCCCTCCTGAGACGACAGACGGTGGACCAGAATCTCCTCGAAGCCGTCCGAAAGTCGTTCTCCATGGCCTCTCCAAACTCCTCCCATGCCCGAGTTTTTGCCTCAGCAAATCTCTCTGACAAGTGGCTTTAAACCTCTCGTGGGATCATTTCAGTTCTTTTCTCAATCACTTCCAGATTCTGCACAAATTTGTATCTTCAGCCAACTAGACCTTACTCTTTGTGTGTTCACCCTTAGCTACCTATGAACCGTACCCTATTGCATGCCCCCTGGCGGCCAGACAGACAGTGCTGATGTGTCCAGCATTTGTAAAGAGTTTTAAGTTCAGTAACTTCTCTACATTAAGTCTGAAAGGAGTACTGACTTCACTTTACTTATCTACTAGTTCTCCCTTTTCATTAGACGTGTCCCATCTGACATGCCTATGGGCTACCAACTATGTGTTAGGGAAATTTTGCCCATGGATGGATAGATGGATCTATTCTAAATTTCTTGAATGTCACGGTTTTCTAGGATCTGTCATAAAGCACTAGAATGGACAAAAAATATTCAGAAACTGGCAGGGTTACAATGTTTATAGACACTATACTTGGATTTAATCTGAGCTTTCCATTCAATATCACTTTCCTCTCTTACCAGACCATTTCTCATGTTAGGATGAAGTCTGGAATATGTTCTTCTGGTAAGGAAACAAATTCCAGCATTAATAAGTGTGTTTTGAGCCAAGCAGTAGTCATAAACCAAAACGTTTTCTGAAGTGTTATGTGATAAGATGACAGCTCTACAATGTCTTTTTTGCTTATTATGTGGTAAACAGAAGGGTGGAAGTAAATAAAAGTAGATTATATCACACTTTACCAACCTACTACACAGTTGTGCTTTTATCTTCATTGCACTGCAATGCATAGTTTTTTATAATAATTTAAAACATGTTACCTTGAATATAATTGTTTTAAGTTAAATTTAGAGAGTAGAATCCCATTCTCACTTGCAGGTTCTAGATGATTTTAGGGAAATGATTTTCCAAATTTGATACATTTTATGCCACTTTTTCAGATGAGTTCGTAAATAAATCTAATAATTAAATAATTTATAACTGATGTACAAAATTTCTGTGGAGCGTTTCAGCTAGTAAGGGATTCCAGAGAGTGAAAGTAGCACCAGGGTGACAGTGGGTAGAGTAAGGTCGAGGAAGAGGATGGGAAAGCCACAATGGCAAATCAAGAGTATCTCTCATGGGCTGCTGGAGCACCTGTGAGTAAGAGCAAGAGGGAAATGGTGGAGCACTGTCTAAATGCCAGTAAAACGCATCCAGCCTGACATGTAGCAGTAAAGTCTCTACTGCCCTATAATTAGGGTAAGCAGCCTAGAATTCTGTCTGGCAGACTGGCTCAGGAAAGTGTGTTAGGGTTTGGTGGGGTACAGTGTTCTCAACAGTCATAAAAGGTTACTAGTGTTCATGAGACCCACTTTCCAGCAACAGTTTCTGTGGATTGACTTAGAAGTAATCATTAGGTGTGGCTTAAAAGTCACTTATGAGCAATTAATTCAGTTTAGTTTTTGGGGTGCACTGGGCAAAGACCAACTCTCAGCAGAAAGGGCAGGATCTGAAGAGAACCCCGGTAGATCAGAAGGAAGCCTACTTTCTGTTACTTCAGAAGTGTGAAGAAGTGAAACCACTTTGTCTAATTGTCAGATCAGAAGACAACTTAGGAAAGAACAAGTGGGATTGGCATCATGTTATTCAGTTATAACAATGTACTCTCCATACTGTCATTCCCTTCCCTTTATGTTTAATTGCATAAACACAGTATTTGTTATACACTATCTGAAAAAATGGACATTATATAAATTGTGGAAAGATGCCGGGTTCCTCCTTTCTTTTACACTAAACAAATGCAAGTACATGATGTTTTAATATGCAGCTTTTTTTTTTTAGTTGTTCTTTTGTACACCAATGTAGCATTAGATTTATACACCATGAGTCATGGATGTCTGTATAGTATGATGTTGGATCAGTTCTCTACTCTTTCCAGACTGTCAAATTATAAGACAATGAAAGATCTAGCCAAGCTGCTATAAATTTTTAAGAGACTTATAAATTTTCTCCTCTTCGCACAGGCAACAAATGTTTGAAAGCAAAGTAAAATAAACATCCTTACAGGCAGCAGCTCAAAATCAATGTATTCTAAGTTATGGACACCAGCATGTAACACAGTAATTCATTAGGCAACACAGAGTTCAAGACCAGTGCCATTTGATATCTGAAAACTTTGCATTTTTCTGTTGGCTAAGCAAGACAAAGGGAAAAGCATAAAGATAAAATGGCAAAGGTAGCCAATATACTTGTGAAATCCACCTAAATAACATAAGCATTGAAGTAGTTTAATGACTCTGAGCCAAATACCACCATCACAATAATTCAAAGTGCTGTTGCTTTCGTGAAAATACCTTAGCCAAAAACTTGCCATAAATGCTAACATATGGACTGAAGAAGAAAACTTTGTCCGGTTCAAATAAAAAGCATGAAGGTAACAGAGCAATGGTGAAAACATTTTATAAATATTACTATATATGCATCTTTAGTAATTTAGCTGTGAACATTTTGTGCAGCTGTTGACATAAGTGAGATATTCATTTAGAAAAACTAGAAAATGTAGTCCTTGGATTTACTTCTTATTTATCACATTATTTTCATTAAACAGGGAAGTCTGAAGATTATACTATCTCATTCTTGTTTGAAGTATAATTTGGAATGTATAGGGGTTTATTTTAAGGCAACTTCTATTTTCTCCTTGTAAGTTGCCATTTGGAGATGTTATTTAGAAATATAAATACTGATCATTTAAATTCAAATGTTGATGATACTCCGTAGTAACTATCAATAAAAACATACAATATTATTCTGACTTTGTCATAGTAATTGCATTTTACCTGTACATTTGTATAAGCTGTGCCTGCACTCAGTGAAATGTACTATACTGTGATAAACTGACTTGACTAGACTTGATACAATGGTAGTCCATTACAAGGCCCCCTTAAACACACACAAGTACAATCACTCGCTAAGGGCCAATTGAGAATCTCCAATTAACCTAACATGCACATATTTGTGACATTAAGACAGAATTCTCTAAAACCTTGTGCTTTTAAATGTCAGTTCAACAAAATACCTGGTTTTGTAATTCCTGAGGATTTATGCTAACAAAAGTTTCCACTCTGTTGGCAAACTTAATTTTTTTCATATTATCTAAGACAGGAACAGCCTGTTCAGCAGTAACACATTGAAGAAGTATTCATATTTTATAGTTAGTAGTCACATTTACTCAAGTTGATTAATATTCTCAACATGCTTTATAATTGTTTGCATATATTTTATGGAGTGGGACCACAGATAGGTTAAGTGACATGTCCATAGTCGAATGCAAGCACTGAACCAGCAGCCTTGTAGTTTATTCACTTGTATCTTTACAATGTTGACACACTGCCTGCTTTAACAGAAGCAGCAAAAACTCTACTTACCAGAGAAAGAGATCTTATTCCATCAACAGGAAGATGAAAACCCATCCCAATTGACTTTATCACAACCAGGCTATTAGAAAGATTTTCCCTTAAAGAAAAAAACAGCTAGATGTGAGTAGAAGACAATTTTCTAAAATGAATGAAAATGACTACTTAATGCACTGACTTCTATGTCTCATTTGAAGACTCCTCCCTTTAAAACGGTAACAAAAACTGACATTCTTAAAAGTCTTGTTTCGTTATTAAACTGTGACACCCACTTTATGGATGGATGATTTTCATTTATTAATTCTTCACAGGTTTTTGCTCCAGTAATGACTTGTGAGAGGGGTGGCAGGCGGACCTAGCTATTCTATATGGTGCAAAGCAAGAACCGATACTAGATAGGATGAGGTGAATTTTGGATCACACTAATGCTCATGGCCTTCACCAATTTGGAGTGATTAGTCAGAGTAATCTACTCATCTTAAGAATGTGAAAAGGAAACTAGAGAACATGTAGAGTAATTTACATAGTCAAAGGGAAAACATGACAATTCCACACAGGTAGTGACGAGTTAAGAACTGGACCAAAGATTCTGGCGCTATAAAGAAGCAGTTCTAAAAAGTGCGCCACTTAAATCGATTTTTCTTTTCAATGTGTCATTTTGCTTTTCTTGACTTTTACTTACTGTCTAATTTTTATTAATGCATATCTTTAATTACTGCCATCCAGTCCAGCGTCAATTCCCACCTTGTGCAATGACACCCCTTGACTCTGAACTGGGTAACCGAGTTACAAAATGGAAGGAAGGATAGTTGCCTTTTCTGTGATTTACTGCTTTTAAATGGCTCTTGTGATACTGAAAATTATTCTTAATATGTGTGATAACATAGCACTTGTTTACTTTAAAAACTATATGAACAAAACCTGAGTTTATATTCTCAGAAGAGATATTATATACACAAAAATGCAAATAATGCATTATTGCTATATATCAGAAAGTAAAATAAAAATAAAAATGTGCTGGAGTAGCATTTAAAATTCCCAATGAGGATTTTTTTTTATTTTTTTTTTTTATAAATTATTAATATCACGGGATATACCAAGTGCTTTATTTACATTATATTATGAGCACTGTCTTAATTTGTTTCACTGTTTCATCAGAAAATTCTCTCCCTTTTCATTTTAAACCATTGCTTTTTTCTCCATTTATTGCACAGATTGAATGATCCAGCCTTCAAAATTGTTCTTCTTGTGTTCACTTTTCTTAAAAATCAATAGCTTTCTTCATAATGACACATGTCCTTAAAACACATTTACCTTGTAAGCACATTCTGTAAGATGTGAAGGTGATTTACATTGAGCCACTGAACGCCTCCTATGACGAGCACTGTTCGGTCTGTGTTTTCTAGAGGACGTGATCTAATGGAGATCAGGAGACATATACACACATGGTTTAGGGGGGAGACAGAATATCGTCTTTTCAGTTGCATTTATCTTTAATTGTAGTCTATTACTTTGGGCACACAACAGGCAAAAACTGTTTCCCGTTTTCTCTACATTCTAGACCACATTAATTAGCATTTGTGGTTTTAGATATGGTTTAAAGTAATTGGAAACGTTGTGTTCTTATATAAATCAGCTGCATATTGCCCTTATCAGGTTTTTGAACTTTAGTACTGCATTTATGAAGAGATTAAGCATAAAACAGGAACTGAGCAATTCATTATTTCAGTAACTGGTTTTTAAATTAGCACCAGAATCAACAAAGATGCATCATACTTTATGAATTGTAAAAGTAGGAAAAAATGACCTGGCCAAAAAAGTAAACAAATAAAGCCAGTTACCTATGTATAAGCTCCTCTAGTGCCATCTCAAATGTGGGCCGTTCACCTTTTTCAAGCCAAAAGCGTGGATAATAAGAATAAGTGGTATATGTCTGGTTTCCATTGACCTGGTAAAGTCTTGTATCATGAGCTTTGTCCCATTCCCCTAGAGTGTCATTCACACGCTCAATGAGGTAATACATCATTCCTCTGTTTGTTGAATCACCAATAAACAGCACCTTAAAATAGAAATATATATACTACATATATATATAAAAAGTATACATATTGTATTTATCTATGTATGCAGTGTGTTTCCTGCATGTAACTTAAGAGTAAAAACAGCATTTTAACTAAATAAAATAGTAACATTAGAAAGTACATTCTAGAGAGCTGTAACAAGTTGACAAGTAAAATACAAACTGCACATTTTATAAAGTACATATATAATATAATAATACAGTTTTGGTTAAACACATAGTAAACTGAAGATCCTAACAATGTATGTCTATTAATATTATTATTGCATTATGGCCAGTTGACAAATGAGGAGAGGAAGGCAAAACTCCAGTCCGCAGCATCCCTGGAGAAAATAAACTTTTGGTGAGCACTTGGGTTGGTTAATGTGAAGTCAGGCACAGTCACACACTGAATGATCAACCCCTTCTAAGAATTAAAAATAATACAACATGTAGAAAAGGCAACAGAAAAGAATCTTGGGATTAACAAATATTGTTAAAAAGACAAAAAATATATAAATAACAAGAAGTAATGTTCAGATGACCATGCAAGTAATAAACTGACAGCACAATTTATGAATCTGATATCAGGGGCTCATTTCAGGAAATCTTCTTCACTAATTTTTTAACATTCAAGTTCTATGAGGAGCAATATGCATTTGTGTGTAACTACAATATGCATGATGTGGTTTCCTTATATATACTGCATGATGTTTCTTTGTTTCTTTCTAAAATATGTTTTGTACTGTATGTATGCTTTCATGTCTTTATCCAAACTATATTTGCAATTGCTGTACACGGTCCTGCACTGTAAAAAAGTAGAATACATATAGTAAGAATAAAATAAATTGTAAACTACTCATTTTGATTTTATTTTCCATTATGTTTGCTTGTTGGCAAATTTCTTTTTCTGCCAATCATTTCAACCTTTTTTCCATTAACTGAACAAGTATTAAATTTTCTTTTCAATCTCAGCAGCAGGAATGCTGTTTAATGATTTTAGATGCTCAATGAATGGCAGATAATCTGACTTACTTGATAAGGGGATAGACCTGAAAGCCCAAAGCGGCAGCTTCACCCAGTTGAACAATGCTTACAGAAACTGAAGAAATGTTGTAAATTGTAGGTAATGAAAAATTCAGTTTTCACACAAAGAACTACAGATTCTCAAATCAAGATTAGCACATTTTATTTTCTTGTTTTCCACAGACCTTATGTAGAAAAACATTTCCATCACTAACTCTTGCGTCACCAGTGATATGCAGGCTAGGTGAATTAAACAAGAGCGCAGGTGTATAAATGAGTGGGCTCTGTGATGGTTGTTTCTGCCTTGTGCCAGTGCTGCCGTGATGAGTTCTGCCACACCCATGACCCTGAATGAATGATTTATTACATTAATATTCTAATTAACACAAAAGTTGAAAAAGATTCATGTCACTGCTTGAGCCATGATGGGGTCTAGTAAATTGTCTGACTGAACTTCTTAAATCCAGACTAGGGCCAAAAAAGCTGGAACATTTTTTAATTAAATAAGGTTTTAGTAAGATACAAAAAAAAAAACATGCTTTTAAAGCAGCTAAAAGAAAATGACAAATTGTAGGATGGCACTGTACTTTTCACTTTGCATTTACTCCTTCAGCTTCTTCTAAGCAATGCAAACTTACTGCTGCTGATAAATCAATAATGTGAAGGGAAGATGTGCACTGAAGCAAAAATACATGTGCCAGAATAGTCTTTTGTTTTTAACTACTAAAGTTGGGTTAACACCGTAAACATCCTCTGAATGAAAATAAAAGAACATAAAAAAAAAGAATCTAATAAAAGCCAGCAGTGCCTCAATGTGTTGCAGAGGGTTAAGGTGCTGGTAGTGCATGCTAAACACATTAAAGTAATAAAGACACCTTTCCTAAGTTATTCCTTCTGTGAGATACAGAACCATGAAACAAAAGCAAGCATCTGCTGACTTTATTTAAACTGTCACCTACTGCTGTAGATGATAGATTAATCAGATTTTTGCCATTCTGTACTAAGCTTTGCACACAGATGTGTACAGAAGATGAAGCAAGGCAGATGAGAAGAAAGCTGTTAAACAGAAGTAACCTTTGTGGAAATTCTCTATCCAAAGGGGCTTATTCTAACTGTTATATAAACTTACTGTTTAGACTATACAATTAAGGATGGATATTTAGTGGAAAGCTTGACCAATATTACTTTTTAATTTTGACTAAAACAAAATACTGCCTTTACATTCAACTCATCAATTTTCAGAGTCCAGTTATATCATTGTTCTCTGTTGAAATTCTAAAATAGTGTGGAAAATATGAAATTAGATATTCTTCATCCTTCGTTCTTTAAGTGACTATGACTGCAATGTCTTTGAATATGTGCCTAAAGTGGTTGATGTAAATTAAGTCAAGAAGTCAATGAAAAGAAACATTTTAAACATTATAATTACAGATTTACAACTGCACTCAAAAGCAGATCCTAGAGACCACATTGAAAGTGCCTTTCAACTTTTTTTTTTTTATTTTAAGCTGTGAAATCTAATTGCATTTTACTACCAAGGGAAACCACCGTTTTTAATGACTGAATAAGTAACTTTTCATTGGTTATTTGCCGTTAACTGAATGCTTGGTTGCCATTACTGGGTTTCCGCATGTCATCTCTTGAAAAGTCAAGTTGTAAAATAATTAAAATGTTCTGCCTTGTTGACTTTAAAAGCCTTATGTCATAGATATTTTCAATTAAATTTCCTAAAACCATAATCACATTTGTAGCTTAAATATTAATATTGTTTTAATACAGAGCAATGTCTAAGAAGCCTATAAGTTCGATGAACAAATTATTTATGAAGTACATTCAATTCCACGCCTTCAAGAAGAATGCATGTTTATGTCTAGTAAGTAGGTAATAATTAACCAACATAAATGGTAATATGGTTAATAATAAAATACTACATAACTTCCCAGATGACTATTTCCTTGTGATGAAAACCTTTTATGAAGATTTTAAAAATATGTTCTCTGTGTACATGCTCTTTAGAGATCTGTTTGTAGTTCTAGGTTCACGTCACCAGAAGCACCTTATGAGTGGACTTAGTAAATGTTTTCTCTGTGTTAGCAATGTGCTCCAGGAGCCACTTGACAAGTGGGATGATTTTGGAAATATTTCCCCTGTTTTGGGTAGTATAATAGCACAATAATTAGTTGCTGCTGCCTCATGACTCAAACAGCCTGGTTTTAAATATCAGTCCTGACACTCTGCTCAAAGTTTGTGTATAATCTCTGTATTCATGTGACTTTTTATCTTGATACTCCAGTTTTTCTGTCTGCATCTGAAAAAAGATGCAAGTTAGATTAAGTTAGGGCATTCTAAGGAAAACAAAGAATATTTATGTCTTAGAGTGAGTGTATGTATTAGTAGGCTGTATGACATAGTGCATGATGTTTCTGAAACAGGCTCTGGTTCAAGGTGCAAAATAATGAGTACCGGGTTCTGAGAAGCAAAAAGCCTGAAAATCTAAATTGTGAAGGAGTGCCTGGCAATAAATTCTTAACCTTTTTTGGTGTTATAAATTACTCGGTGTACAAAAACTGGTTTTGTGAGAAAACATTGTAGCAGCCAGCAGACAGCTTTTCACAGGCTGAGGGATACTAGATGCTTGAATGGCAGCAATGTCCTTATTTTCAAAGAAGAGTAGTGGATTCTTTAACAAGCTTTTAGCAATATTTAAGAAAGAAGGTGGAGACACAGAATAAATAAATTGGAGCCTCAGGAAGGCATTAGTGTTTTCCTTGGTCTCTGTGATACTGAAGAGTGTGACAGTGGATAGTAGGGAGTGATGGTGATTGCTGATACCATGATGTTGGCAGTGTTCATGTTTCAGGAGCACAACATGAGGTTAGCAGTGCCTTGTTATAAATTCACATTTATTGCTTTTGGGAGTTTCCTATAACAAGGAGAACGTGAAGTACTCAGTCTGCTTAGGCTCTTGCAGTAGAGTGTTGCTACTTATTATTGTTCAGTAAACAAGCTAGTTACTTAGCATGTTCCTCAGTACTTCCTTTTCAATAAGACCTGTTTATACTTTGGTGCAGACATCTGGACACCCGGTTGTGCAAAGAGGATGTGTACCTTGATCTGTTTATAGTACAGCTTATTCAGTATGTGATACTGCACAGTTTCGGAATACCTCAGCTTTTCCCGTGAAGTTTTTTCTTTGCCTTTACATATCGATTTCAAAGATATTTCTGTTTCTACCTGCACAAATTTTTATCTTTGCTAACTGTCTGGGTGATTCCTTGCCAAGAATTTGTCCACATTTGGCCATCTCTGTGTTTTTTTAATGTTAGATTGTATACAGTAGGTGTTCCTTGAGTGAGCGCATGTTTTCGTATCTAGCACATGCGCAGATGACAAGCACACAGGACCACATGGTCAGAATATTCTGCGGTGAGGCAGATGTGCTAAGTATAAATGGGCCTTGTCAATCCTTGTTACAATATCCTCAATTAGGACTACAGAAAAAAAAAATATTCTTAAGAGTGTTTCCTTTTTGTTTTATGTTTATCTACAAATTATGTATTTGTGCCTGTAGGGTTCTCAGCTAACTATACAGTAGCTGCTGCAGTGATCTGTGGCAGTGTACTGGAGTAGCGTATTGGTTCACAGCATGCAATTACCTTAATTTCATCTGCACATTGAAATAGAGGGTACAAGGTAGCTTTTGTTTGTAGATTCTGTATCCATTTATGTTGCAATTTATCCACTGAAGATAATCATATCCTAACTAATAACATTGTGTATCTAATTTACTACATATTCCATAGTACCAGAGTACCAACCAACACCAGAGCACAAGGACTCACTTATTATCATAGGGTATTTTACACAATACGATTAATTGAATTAACAGCAGAGAAAATACAGTAGGTGATTTGCCCTTTTTTGCTGTATTCCCTTAAGTTTTGTGAAACACATGGGTTTTACTTGACAACTGACTCCTGCGGGTAGATTGGTAAACTCTTCCCATTTTCCACATGCTCATTAAGATTGCTTTGAATGCAATGGTTTTTTTTATTATTGTCAAGAGGTTGCTTGTGTATGAATTTTGAAAAATGACTGCCAATTTTGGGGAGTGTAGTACATAATCTTGCAGAAATTACTTGGAGTTTTAGGTTCATGTCCTAAGTGTGTAGGTTTAGTAATTATTTTTCCTTCTTTTGATGTACTTTGAGATCTTCCATAAATCGCTATGGGTTTTGGGTTGACTTGTCAACAGGTGCTGCTTTCATGTAGATTTACCTGTTGTTTTCCTTATTTTTATGGATGCTTCTGGATCGTCCATAAATCAATTTGAATTCTGATGTCATTTGTGCTAATTTGGTATACTTTTAGTGTTTTTGACATGCTCTGTTAGATGTTAAAACAAAATAATTTGTGATTCTGAGCTCGTTTGCTGGCATGGATTTGTTTGTGTTTGGATTTAGCTAATATTTCTCCATTTTGTGGTGTATTCTAAAATCTAGTCGGGGTGTGGATGGTTATTATATGTGTTCCATTTTTTTTTTTTTTAATCATTTTCTATTGGTATGTCTGAACAAGCAGTGTGACCTTGTAGCTGAACCTGAAATGCTAAAGTTACCTGTGGCTTACTTAACAACTCCAATGACCTACCTGCCGACTCATTTTATTAATAGGTATGCCTGAAAACTGGGCTGTATCAGCACTGTTCTCACTATGAAAGCTATATACCACATGAATAACTACTAAGTGGTACTGCGTGTAACTTGTGCCTGTGCCTGGCAGGATTTTCAATTAGTACCCAGAGTGCGCATTTTCAATTCAACTGTAACTCTAGATAATGTCTTTGTTACTTAAAGTTTATCCTTTGTACAAAGTATACAAAAAGGACTGAAATTTTATTTAATGTCCTTGACTGATCTGAAGCATGAAATGTACGATGTCATTAGTGGCTGCAGGTTAGGCCAAACTTAGCTCTCGTTAAAATGTTACCTGAGCTGCTTTTTTATTGCCTGGTTCTGCAGATTGCAAGCCATTGAGATCTTTAGAAATGGTGCCTAAAATAATACACTCCTCTTCACCACAAGCTATTTTCTTTTGCAAAGTTTTGTTTCCTCACTGGCCAGAAATATTAGTGGGTAACTGATTCACTTTCCTATTTCATTAGTCTTTCAGTCTGGACTTTTTAAAGGCAACTTGCCCCGTAAATTAAACACAATCCTGGCTATGTCAGAACTGTTTTCAGATATTTTGTGGGTTTTGGCGTTTAATAATTTATAGAATGGTGCACAAAACATACATTTTCTGAAAGGATGAAGTTTTGATAGAATGGATGATGGTGACAGTGACACGTTAAATTGAAATGTGTTAGACATCTTCAGATTAGTTAAAAAAAGGTCTTAAAATTTTTCTACACATGTAGAAATAACTAGAAAAGGCAGAAATAAAGGTGTACCATGCATCCACACTCTGAAAGGCTTACCCATTTCAAGGTCACAGGGACCAGAAGCATCAGGCCAAAGACAGAAACCAACCCTATTCAGCATACTGGCCCATTGTTGGGCACACTTACACATACACAAACTCACCTACAGAGTCATCAGTTAACCTAACACACGCATCTTTTGGATACAACAGGAAAAACAGACTGCTTGGGTAAAAACTATAGTAAAAGGGAAAATGTGTGAACATAACACAAGCAGTACTCTGGCCTGGGATTTGAACCATAGATCAGTGAGACAGCAGCATTAACCCATGCAACACAATGGCACCATATTGCACAATAAGGCCTAATAACAACCAAGATCCTTAGCTTGTGCTAGGACAGCTAACATAACAGTAAATCTAGCTAATGTTAAGACATTTAGAAATAAAAAAAAGAACAATGAATAAAAACAGGGAAGTAAAATGACATAAATCATACTAGAGGGGTTTCTATCTTTTGCCTCAAAGCATGGTAGGGCTTCACAGAATACATAGCACCACAAATCAAAACTGTGGTGTGTAGTAAATATTAGGTTCAGCTGATCACCTCAGATAATAAAGCCCATTCATTTATCCAGTTTCAGAATCATAAGAAGGCTGAACCTAAATGGGCACGAGCTACAAGTCATTTAGTCGCTGGACAGATTTATAGCAACCAGTTAGCCTAACCTGCACAACTTTGGGATGTATCTGAAGAAAAATACATGTAAACATGGAAAAAATGTATCCAGTCAGGAAGGAATTTGGAAGTGGAAACTTGAGCCTTGACCTGCAGTTTTCTGCCATATCCTTAATACAGTACATTCATATATCATGTTGGTTCTGATTGGCTTGGTATGAGTGATGAAGGTAATTTATTGTATTATAGTGTCCTAAACAGGGCTTTTTCCTAGCTTAAGTCTAAAACTGCCAAGATGACCACCAGTGTGCATGCAATAGAAAAAGCAGGTTTACAAAATGGTCAAATGTGCTGATGACTTTTTGAATGTGTTTTGGGAAATTTAGACAGTAAGTCAGGCTTGGACTGTTATTACACAGGCTGCAGGCATAAAAAAAGGCCACCCTTCTGAGGAGTAGTAGTAGTAGTAGTAGTGATAGTATTGCCACATACTGTGTATGTATGGGTTACTACTTTTTTACTCTCAGAAAATTTATTTTAATTGTAAATATTGCGGCATCACGTTATTATGTAAATAAAAATACAGCATTTTGTAAAATAGCCTATCATTTTTCTGCCTAATAAATGTGAAGAGTGTTTTCCATTTATAATGAACTTAAGACAGGTATCAACACTGAGTGGATGCCAGTCTACTATAGGAAACACAGAACCACACTAACATGAAGAAACCCAAAGTGACTGAGGAAAAATATGACAGCACAAGAATCTACCAACGTTAAGTGGGCTGTGGTCAAACGCAGTCTTCCTGAACCATAAGATAACACGCTAACCACAGTGTCGCCCTTCTTAGTATTTCTTCACCTATATTTACAGTCTGACTCTTCTCAAGGAGATACTCTCACACATCATTTGTTTTGAACATGCCACTTGTTTAGTCTAAAGTGTCCCACCATATACACAGCTTTTATTTGCAGCACAAAAACCTTTGCAATGTCGGTATCATTCTCTGTGTCAGACACAGCATGGGTGGGACATTGCAGGACGCCAATGGCAGTGCACAGCACACCCTCTGCGATTCACTGCCTCCATGGAAGTCTAGTGGGCACAGTTGTATTGTCACTTGATTTCAAAACCAGAGCAAAGGTCAGGAATACATTTCTTATTCAAGATTCACCTGGTCTATCTGAAATCTTAGTTACTGTGAGATATTATGTGCTTTCTAATCAAATTGCTTTCCCTCTGATTACCCAGGTGCACCAGCACAAATCACTGGGCCACCTTACAAATGCCTCTGGCACTATAGAGCTTTTATTAGTTATTTTTACACATGGATTTTATTGGCTCTGTGACAAATGAAAAACTAACACTTGGCCCAGACCTTCTTTTTTCCTTTCACTAAGTGTTGCCAGGATAGGCTCCCGCTCTATCTGTAACCCTGACATTTAATTAGAGTAGAAAACATTAAGTTATTTTATTTTTCACACAGTATTTGACAAGAAATGCAATTTTTATTTGTTTACTTTGCATTTTAAGCATCTTATAACAACAATTTCACTGGTTGTATACCGTGAGACTTTTGCTTGCAGTGAAGCATGTGTGTTGTTACAGCACCCACCTTATTTACAGTGAGTGAGCGGGACAACATGCTTTAAGTGTCTGAACATTGCTCCAAGTGGAAGGCGAAATAGACTGAGACAACTTTCCCAAGCATTTAGAAATGCTTTAGAATTATAAAAATCAACTTTGGTTTTTCAGCTTTGCTTTGGCACTCTACTTTGTTGTTTATGTATTGACTTTTCTGATTTCACCAAAAAAAAACTTTATCTAGCACTGATATAATCATTGCCACTCACATTTTTCTATCTGTATCGATCATTAGATCATGTTTTAAGTATTTATCTATCAGGTCACAACAACTATGATACATTGCTGTTGTACTGCCCGGATTCTAATGAACCCAAGCAGATACTGATCTCCTTTTTTTTACTTGTCAGTTAACTTGTCTGTGTGCCAGGCTGCTTGCATACAACTGGACCAATGCTCCCAGATACAGACTTCTGATTTCCACAGAGTGTAAATTGCTATTGTACTGAACATAATTTGTAATGAAGGTGTTTTGTCTCTACTTCTTATACATCAGTCATTATGAATTAAATTTACAATGGGTACATCTATACATCAGACCTAACAATAGTCACAGCCATCAGCATTACTGAGGAGGTGTGCAGGTGGTGAAGATTTTGAACATTCTGGATGATAGATCAAGAAATATAGAAAGAGTTGAAATATAAAGTTAAAAGTTAAAACAAGAAAAGAAAATAGAATAAAACAACCAAAGTTATTTATCATAGTATGAAATGTTATAATGAAATTTGAAACAAAAAAATGTAATTCTGATAAATACTAAATATATCTCCCCCTCTTTTCAGTTAATTATCAGCCTTGTTGTGGACAAGATAGTTATCTTAGCAAAAAAAAGAGGAATAACGAATATTTCATAAGTAGCTAAAACATTATCATAACATACAATGTACCAAATATTTACCTAATAAGATTGACTGTTTAGTGAGACCTGCAATTCTTAATGTAATGTGAAGCACTAAACAAAAATAGTAAAACTCTAGCACACATAAAACAAGTGAAATTGAATGAATTAATGCCAGGCTGACAGGAGGAAACAGGAACTATAGTCAATTAGAGTCAAGTTAACCTTGAAGTCATACTTTTCAGAATGCAGATGGTGTTGTTCCTATAACAATATGAACACAAAAAGTACAAATTTTTGGGGTGGGAAAATATGTTATATCTCAGGCTGTCTGGCACCTAATATGATGAAGCCGCTTTTTAAATGAAGATTAAAATTCGTGAGGGTATAATTTATCATATTTAATACAGTACAATTCTGCCATTTTTGGCATCCTATTAATTAAAAAAAACATTTTTCTTACTTTAGATGCAAGATTTAAATTTTCAAAAAAAGAAAGCATTGCATTTTCTAAGAGATAAATCAGATTAATTTGCACTTTGGAGATAGTGGATTGTACCTTTGTCCTTGCCAAGCACTTCTGGATCTCTGGCTTACTGGGTACAGGGTAATAGCATGCCTCTGGTTGCCAGGACACCTCCCTCCAGTCACAGGTTCTGTTATCGGAGCAACTCAGACATGGAACGATCCAGCGCCCTTATGGACAACAAAGAAATAGGCTGTATTAAATAGAAACTGCTGAGAATACCACATTAAATATGACTATGTGTGGAAATGAAGTTAGAATAGTGTAGGCACGGGACTTTAAACCACAAGGTTACTGCTTCACAGTACATTATGAACCTTAACAAGACACTAAACCTGCTGTGCTCCTACTCTAAAAAAAGAAAATAGTGATAAATTATCCTGATTGTGTGGGTCACTTTGGTTAAAGATATAATAATATTTTGAGAAACAATACTTTTTATTAATCAGAAAAAAAATATTGTGATCATAAGAGAGACAAAATTTTCTGTCAGCATCTGCTTTTCTGATTGTATTAAAAGGCTCTAATTATATTGAGTAATAAAATACTTTAAATATGCACATAAACAATTAGTGGCTCTTAAAACATACAGTACAATGCTAGGGCAAAATAAAAAGGATCAAATGTCATTTGAAATTGGATGTGAGAAGAAGGGTACACATGGGAAAAGTGCAAAACAACAGCGATGTCTTACTAGGCGTCTCTCTATAGATTATTTGTCTCTTCTTATGTTCCGGTTGTCAGTTTGCTCAGCATGAAACACATTTTTTCTCTCCTTAGCATTCTTTCCACCCTTGGTGTTCTTTCTGAAACCAACCCCTTTATTAACAGCACAAATTTAAACTGGCTTGGATATTAGAGTTTCTTCTAAGTTTCTACACTTTATTTTTCAAAAATATTATATTGTTGGATAAGTTCCAAATTCATGTTAATTTTCTATAAGTCTCAGTATACTTAAACCACCAGTCTGCATGCTTTTGAATTTCTTTAGAAAAAAAAAGGCTTTTGGTTGAGTCTGAACTCTGCATACATTTCTCTTTTTTATCTTGTCTTCATGTGCAAATTGGTGACCTCTTCCAGATGCAATTTGACTTTTTCTATCATTACTGTTTAATAATAAGAACAATGGACTCTAACTTTTAACTCTCATATACATCTTGGCAAGTTAAAGCTTTTCCCCAAAGTTGGTGTATAAACAGTTGTGAATTTCAGCTTCATGAGCACCTTCTACTCGCAGAAAACTCAAAACACCTAGCTTTTCGTTTTTGTGCAAACTAATAAACATGTAGCCATGTTAATAAGCAGGCAGCAGCTCACACTAATGGTAAGATCAAAAGCAGTAGCAAGGTACAAAGATAAATCAAAAAGCAAAGAAAATTTAAAACTTATGTGGCAATGAATAGAACAGACAGAAGGAATACAACACATTTGCGTTGGCTTATGGGTAGTTGAAAAATGTACAGTGCAGCACTCTGCCATTAGCGTAGGTGAAGCCATGGTCAAATGAACATGTAGTGAGATTTCTTTAGGTCGAAGAAGTGAAAACTGCTGAAATTCACCAAACAATGTTGGCTCATTATAAAAGTGAAAGCAGCATGACTCAAAGAAAACTTTATGAATGGATAGATAGTGTGACGGTGTGGGTCGGCACCATGCTACTCGTTCCTTCTGGGGAGTGTGACGATGTGGGTTTGCTTCACGCTCCCATTCAGCTTCTGGAAACTCTTGAACCCGACACCGTCGGTAATGTCAACGATGAGCTAAGCAGTGAGGCACGACAAATGGAGCAAAGGGATGGTGCAAAAGTGCCAAGTGCTTTTATTAAAACCAACAATCAAAACAGTGTCCAAATAAATAAGTGCAGTGTCTCTTAAAATCTTTAAATAAATAATCCATATAAACAAGTTAAGGGTGGAGGTTAAAAATCCAATAAATAGAAAAAAAAAATCTTTCCTTTAAAACCCATGACAAGGTTAAAATAACGGCTGGAAGCAGTCTTTTAAAAAAAGCACAAAGCCCGGTGTCTTCTTTTTACCTGATGGCTCCCCTGCTTCTCCCATCGGGCTTCTCAACAGGGGAGTCGCCCTTCCTGCAGTTGACCTTCTCTCCACTTGACAGATCTGGAGGCTTCCTGATCCCTGGCTTTCGTTCTGCTCCAGACTGAGACCTGGGTTCCTCCCGATGGCCGGGACACTCACGATGGGGAATCCATCACCCAAGCCTCCCGACTCCCGCTACCTTCTCTGCCTTACGTGGCCAGCCGTCGTCCTTCCGGTGACTCCCGCTCCTCCAATGCTCAGTGGGAGCGACCACTACCAACTGCCCTAAGTGTCTGCCAAACACCCCGCTAGAGCTCACAGTCCAGCTGCACACGAGCCTTCACTCACTCGCTCGCTCTCTCTCACTCACGCACCGGCTTTCTCCTCGCTACTTCCTACCGCCTCCTTCTCCTGCAAACCCCTGTTCTTTACTTTTCTTTCTCTTCCTCCCTCCTACTAGCCGCCTCGTGCTTCTATATGTCATGGGGATGTGGGTTAGCAGTGGCAATCAGCAGCTCCCAGGAACAATCACGGATGCGGACGACTCCTCACCTGTGCACTTAAGTGAGAAACGCCAGCATCACGAATCCACCGGGAACTGCTCAGCCACAGTACCACACCCCCATTCTAAGACGTGAGTGCAGCGATTATTTATTTTAAAAACTGGCCCTTTGACATGAGCTGTAGACCCGCTAAACCACATAGAGAGCCTCTTCAACCTGCTACTGTCAATAAAGTACCCGAGGGATAAGCCAGCGGATGAGGACACAACACAAATTTAGCAAGGGGTAGGTGTATAAGTGCTTCGGTGCTTTTATTAAAAACTAGTCAAGAACTGTGTCTGAAAGTACAGTGCAAAATGTTCAATAAATAAATACAGGTAATCCAATAAAATAAAGTGAAAGTGACGTGAAATAATACTTTTAAAAATCAAGGTCAAAAACACAGGCAGAAAACCATCTTTTAAAATCTGGTTCCCGGTGCATCCCTTTTGATAATGACATCCCCTCTGCTCATCACGCACAGGGCCCTGCAGCAGAGGAAATGCCCTGCTGATAGACAGAGCCGACCTTTCACAGGTCCAGGTCCCAGCCATTACATGGCTACAAAAAAGCTCCCCATCAAAACCCAAGCCTCAGGTTTCTGAGCCTTGCTGACCCCCCTCAGCCTTCCCAACCTTCTGTGGTGAGTCACCCCTTTCAGCACTGCATCACTTTCTCTCTCTAAACTGCTCAGCCAGAGCAATCACTTCTTCAGCCCCTAAGTGTTAGCCACACGCTGCCCTGAAGGAGCTGTCCATCCCAGCTACCTGCCACCCCTCTCTCTTATCACACCAGCACTCTCGTGTTTTCCTGCCTGCTTCTCTCTCCCTCCCCCACCTCTATTCCCTTTAGTCTCCCGATTGGTCTTCCTTTCATTTTTGTTTTCTCTCGGTCTGTTTTTTTTTTGTTTTTCTCATGCCGTCTCATCCTTATATGCCTCCATGGCCACAGCGTCCCAATCACATACCGCAGGAAGATGATGGAGCAATTGAGACAGACCGCACCCTCACATGCAGGTGTGTCTCAACATAGCAAATTACTTCATCACAGAAGGCCAATAGATTTTGCTGTCCATTGTTGCTATACATTTGGATATCAGCTATGGATCTATAGTGCATGATGACTTGGGGGTACCTTAAGCTTTGTGCAGGATGGGTACCCAAACAGCTTACTGATATGCACAACCAACATCCTTTGGTGAATTTCAGCAGGTTAGGAAGCTGGTCCATTGGAGTGCACATTCATTGTTACTCATACATGGTCAGTTTAGGCCAATTATATTATTATAAATCTTTGGGATCTTTAGAAGCAAACTACAGTAGATAAGGTGGAGAAAATCCTATGAACACAAGGAGAATTTTTAAAAATTATATTGACAATAAGAAGGCCAACAACTGAGCCCAGGTATTTGAAGGTTGAGATGACATTAATTATCACGGTGCCTGTTACACCTATTATGAACTCTTCTCATGTCTAATTTCTGTTCATGACAATAATCGATTTCTACTTTGCTTGTTAAGAGTTACATGGAGCTGGAAACAATCTGGGCAAGTTTATGTTCTCCATTGAGCCTACCATACGTACCTTTACAGTGAGGGAAAGAACACAAATGTTCTTACAAAACTAAAGTAGGCATGAGGAGAATGAGCAAACTCTGCACAAACAGTAAGTGAGGCTGAGAATTAACCCACCAGAAGCATGGATATTCGGATATCTAAGTTAAATCCTTTTATACCTTGCTTTATTTTACAAATACTTGTTGGTACAGAGACTTGCAGCCATTCAGAGCAGTGTTTTTTCAGCTAGGTTTAACACATATTTTGGAGGCAAATTCATCCATTCCCAAAATGTTACACGTATCTATTGACACATACTACAAAAGAAACTATGGTATTTATTTCTGAAAAGGTGAATTTCCAGAAATTCAGAAACAGTAAGTAGTATTGTTGTGTGGATTTCTTTGACTCTTATCTTTTTGTTAAGCATAAAACATTTTCACTTTGGTCTGGGAATGGAGCAGTTTACTAGGTGATGGTGCTAATAACATTAATATAACTAACATTTTTTGAAAAGGGAGCACAAGAGCGAATAAAGCCCTGATTCTGGTGTTTTAACAGTCAGGTCTATTGGCTCATTGCTTCCTCAGGTCAAACAAAATAGCATGGTTTACATTAAAACAATAAAATTCACTTTGAACCCTGTTGATTTTCATCACTTGCAATGCCAACAGCAGACTAATGCTTTCCATTTGTGGCGTAACATTGATCCCGCTTGAATGACATTGGACTAGCTCTTTCCTTCCTCAGGATATGAAGGATGCTGTATGGTTTTCTTTGTATCGTCTGAACCCCCACTAGCTAAAAAACCTTTCAAGCCCAGTGGTTATATTAAAGTGCTGTCAGTCTGAAATATGGGCATCAGAGTCAGACTGATCAGACTTATTAAATGGGACATGCACTTACTTATGTTGACAATCACTGTGTTAACAGCAATAATGTAAGGACTTTCCCAGTGGGACACGCATCAGTGCCTGCACATGCTGTTAGAATTTGAAAGACTAACCTCTAGCGTCCCCTGTGCTGCAGGGCTGTAGCTTGTCTTGGAGTTGAGCGTTGCTAACAAGAGGCTCCAAACCGCATGGTTTGCCAGGTTCAACAATTAATCCACAGTCCTGTAGAGAGAAACAATGACAAAAGTAATTCCATTAAAAATATACCTTTGTTGTCTGGATTTCTTCAAGTTTATCCTTTTTTGTTTGACTAATCTTTTTTGGCCTGGAGACCACTTTTCTTTAAAAAGAATGCATGGTGGGAGAATAAATAAGAATATTGCAGTTGATGATAACTTCAAAGATGGATGTAATGGCACCAGAATGTTAACATAAGGTGTTGATCTCAGAAATCTCTGCTGTCTATGAGACAAGTCTGTAACTTGATAAATTGGTTGCAATAGTAGGAGCTATTTATTAAAACATAATTATTTCTTGGTACTATTCAGAATTAATGATATTAGATGACAAAACACAAAATTAAAAGAGTTCTGTATTTAATATAGCTGTTTTTTAGTGACAAAACCACCCTAAGCACAGATCAATGTGATGCAACCTACATTTGCTGGCCTGCAAAATATTTTTCTTTAATTATACAGGCCATTGTACCATACACATACGAACACAGAGGGTGACACCATGGGGCAGTGAAGTAGAAGCTATGTGCAGTCTGCCTGCAATTGATGCATTTTCCCTGTGTCTACTTGGAGTTTTCCTCCAGATTGTCTAGTTGTATCTCTCATTTCCTAAAGACATAAATGTTAAGGCCCTTTGATGGACTAGTACAACATCCAGGGTTGTTTCAAAGTAACTTACTTAGTTTCAGTTGGAATAAGGCTGTAAGTCTCTGTCTGGCTTTCTGTCTATCTACGATATAGATCAAACACCAATGGGCTTCTGTGGTGGCTGCTCCTTTTCTTTGGAATGGCTTGCGTTATTATATTAGTTCTGCTCTAACATTGGACATTTTTAAGTCTTCATTAAAATGTGATCTCTGCTTGCTGGCATATGACCATGCAAGTGGTTGATATTATGTTTGTATACGTTGGCTTTGTACATTTAGGATTATAAATATGTATGCTTGCGTGTGGGTATTTTGAGCTTATCTTTTTTTTTTATTATTATATTTTTATTAATTTTATTGCAATCCATACAAATCAATCAAGTTTTTACAAAAAGAAAAATTGAGTCAAGGACAAATCGCTCCCCACCCCGAGAGAGACAGAGAGAGCAAGCCAAATGGTGTGAAATTTAAGGCTTGTAAACATACCTAAATTAATAAATTCTCTGTGCTTTATGAGCTTATTTTAAAATACTACTGATTAGATCCTGCTGTGTTTTGAAAAAAGTCTGTACGGATCCTCTAACTGAGTATTTGATTTTTTCCAACTTCAAATAATATAACACATCGGTTTCCCATTGACTTGAAAGAGGATAATTTGGGTTCTTCCAGTTTAGCAGAATAAGTCTGCGTGGCAAAAGTGTAGTAAATGCAATCACAATTTGTTTGTCTTTCTCCACTTTAAACTCATCTGGAAGAACCCCAAACACAGCTGTTAATGGGTTAGGAGGGATTGTGAGTCCAAGGCTGTCTGAAAGGTAATTAAAAGTTTTTGTCCAGAATAATGTTAATTAGGTGCAGGCCCAGAACATGTGACCCAGTGAGGCTGGGACTTGATTGCAACGTTCGCAGGTTGGATCACGCCCTGGAAACATTTTGAAGAGTTTTAGTCGAGACAGATGTGCTCGATATATAATTTTGAGTTGTATAATTGTATGCTTTGCGCATATGGAGCTTGAGTGAATTCTCTGCATTGCTACTTTCCATTCCTTTTCTAATATATTAATTGAAAGATCTTTTTCCCAGTGTCCTCTTGGATCTTTAAAAGGGAGGGATTGTAAAATGATGTTATATATTGTAGAGATGGTGTCTAAATCCTTGAGATTGAGCAATATTTTTTCCAGCATGGATGAGGGTGCAAGATGAGGAAAATCTGGAAGGTTCTGTTTAACAAAGTTCCTGATTTGAAGATAGTGAAAGAAATGTGCAGCTGGAATGTTAAATTTGGAATTTAACTGTTCATAGGATGCAAAGACGTTGTCTATATAAAGATCTCTAAGCAAGTTAATTCCAAATTTTTTCCAGATATTAAAAACTGCATATGTTTGCGAAGGTTGAAAGAGGTGGTTCTCTTGCAGAGGTTTGGACTTCTCTTTTATGTAATGGTTGGTTATGTTTGCAGTTCTGTTATATATATATATATATATATATATATATATATCACAGAACTGCAAACATAACCTATATATATATAT